>NW_024874009.1:0-1893 GCF_018340385.1 Cyprinus carpio
AAGTAGAACCTTTAAGGCTTCGTTTTGCTTTGTCAGAAAGAGATGGCTTCGGTGTGTTGTTTTCTCCCGATTCGTCGTGCCAAAGCACGACCAAAAACCATTACACGTGATATATCCATATGACGCGCCAAGTTTGTATTGACCAATGGCACCACAATGTAACTTCAGTAAACTGATGGATATTAAAATAAATTGACTGAGTTCTCTGCTCCTGTCCTTACCGACACTCCATGGCGATGACCAAGTATACCAAGAAACCAAAGCACACCTTCCTCTTCAACAATCCCTTCGAAGCCGATCCCGGGTCGCTACTTACGGCAACTCCAGAGTCTGGAAATATCTACAAATTCGTTCCTGCTCTCATCCTTAACGCCTCCACGCATATAAATCCAGAGGCCTGCCTACCTAGATCACTCACGCTAAGTCAACTATACTGGGAACTCCATCAGGACAGACTGTTAAACCTAAACAGAAGGTGGTAATAATGACTTCAATTCCCCATCTCCTCTCACCACCTATTTGGAACAGCTGCATCAGTGTTCTGCTGCGATATAATGGAAATTACAAGTGCAACAGAGCGCAGACAGCTGACGCCAAACAGAACTCTTGGAGAAAGTCCTGCTACACAGTAATCCTCAAACATCTGCTCACTCCTCACAAAGGATTATCACCTGCATCAGACAATCAGGAACCCAGATCCTGGAACCATGCGTGGAAAAGGGACAGCCTAAAATCCGATGCCAGTCCTTGGATGCTGTAACCCCGATCGTCATCCATGGCCACAGCCTGGGGAAAACTAACCCCCTTTGTTGAGGAGCTGTCACAAATGCTGAGGAAAACCCAAATCCAGAGACACTTACTTCCAGTCACTACCCCCTGTGAGTAGAGAGTATCACCTGTCCAGCACGCCATTGCTTCCTCACCATACTGCAGCCCCTCATCAGATCCCACTAGAACCGCGTGTGCGCACCAGTGCAGAGCCCTGGATGAAACCATTACCTCCTCTCTCCCGACCAGAGACCGGAGCCAAACCACCCAGCTCCCCATACTATCAAGTACCACCGCCCCTCTGAAGCTTATCCAGTACACAGTCAGTTTGCTCCATATATTCTCTCTGTTTAAATGCCACTACAAAACCAGTCCCACAACATCTCAACTTAGGGCTGATGCAGCGCCCTGGCCCCCATCCCCTCATGCTGGCCTCCAACAGTGGGGGCCCTATCCCAGATTTCATTAAGAAGGACAGAGCCCAGTATGTGCTGGAACTTAGGATCGCCTGGACCAGCCATAAGCTACCCCAACTACCAGAGCATTACAAGTACTCCATCCTGCTTAAACATGTGAAGGTACCTAATGCTCACAGACTGGTGCTGGCACATGCAGGGGAGTCAGTTCGCCTTACACTAATGCTCTAGGCCCTTTGACAGAAGGTATGGCCGGCCCCACCAGTTTGTGTTAAGAGAAATAGAAAGCTTTGGAGAATCTGCCACCTATTAGGTGTTGGTGATGAGCGGGGCATTTGATGACTTTTTCCTTAGAGTCAAGCCATGAATGGGGGGTATGCTCAAAACCCTGAAAGAGGAGGGATTGAAGAACTGCACAGTGGGTCAAATGTGAAGCGCCTTCTGAACCCGTCTTCCTGGGTTCACAACAAAGCCAATTCAGGAGGCATCACATCAAAAGAAACCCAGATAAGACTAGTTCTCCCTCACCGAGGTTTACGGGCTGGCTACAGCTAAGAAGCCAGCTGTATGGAATTCGACCCAACTGATGAGACAAGAACCATAAAACGAGATCAAAGGGCAGTGATTCGGGGACAAAGCAAACAAACGACCATACTGCATGGCGTAGAACAAAGACAGGCCACAGAACCATTACCTAAACCCAAAGCAG
>NW_024874010.1:0-2385 GCF_018340385.1 Cyprinus carpio
CCCCCCATGCTTGTTCAGAGTCATCTGACACATGTTTTCACCAAGTTTCGTAAAGTTTTGAGTTTTCATTTAGGTTTTATAGGCTTTTGGGTAATTTGGCCACGCCCCTTTTCTAAATGACACTGTTACAAGTAAACAAAGGACAAAATTCAACATTTTTTTGATAATTATTGATCTAGAGCGTCCAGAGAATGCACTGCAGTGGTTTGGTTCCGATCAGGGTAAAAAACCTAGGACTAGTTCGCAAAAGTATGTTTTTAACATAATTGAGAATATTTAATGAACAATTTGATTGACAGCAATGGTTCTTGACCAAAGTTGCTTGGCATGAGGAGATCTATCCAATGATATGCATATTTTGTTGATGTGTGAAAAATTGTACAATATACAATCATTTACGTACTTGAAAAACGCAATTTCGCCCCCCTAGTGGCCGATTTCTTTCAAAATTCTTACAGGCCTTAAGGGGCATGAGTCGAACATGCCCACTGAGTTTCGTTCCGATGACCTGCCGTTAACACCCGTTTCAAATAGGTCTTAAATTGTTTGGGGGCCCATTGGCGGACATGTTTTTTTTTTGAAGATACGTGAATGTCCTCAAAGATACTTGTGCGCCCTCTGCGACAAAACAACGGCATACCATTTTCAAGTCGAGGTCTGGACCAACGCTTGACTACGTGTACATCGTAATTTATGTGTTTTTGAGTCTTATAGGCGCCCCGCCAAGAGGTAGAGGTGCGCAATTTTTTTTATTTGACCAAAGATTGAGCTTTATACACATGTTGTACCAAGTTTGGTGAAGATATCTCATTCCGTTCAAGAGTTATAGCTAAAATAACATTTGGCTAACGTTAGCATAGACGCTTTTTGGTGTACTGTTTCGCTGCAGAAAATCAAAATTTCAACTTTGTGATAATTATTGAGTTTTCAGTGTCCAGAGAATATTTCTGCAGTGTCAGTTTGGACGTCAAAGGAATGCGGGTGAAAACCTAGGACTAGTCTTCGCAAAAAGAAGGTTTCGGATATACACATTTTGCGGAAAAACCGTGCGTCGTAGAGCAAGAATTTCGCGACTCCACGTTTGTTTTGTTCGGCACTTGACGCCCAACCCGCGATTACAATGGAACGCTCCACAAGCTTTTTTGAGCTCTACGTCGCAAACGGGTTTACTACTCGCGCGCGTGCGGGCCACACAATGGCGTCTGACATGTCTTCGGTACTTCCTGTGCTGTAGCGCCGCGCCCCGAGTAGGAGGCCCCGAATTGCGCCGGTTTCTTTGAGACTGAAGTAAGCGAGCAAGACAAATTGACGCTACCATTTGACCAAGTTTCAAGTCCTCTGCGCCTGTACGGTTGTTTGGGTCTGCCCGATCATGTTTTAGGGCAAGATAATATCATGAACTAATAGATAATAATAAAGCTGCAGAGCCAGCGATTACCCGGGGATTCTAAGCACCTTAAGGTCTAAGGCCTCTGATGTGTTCCTCTGCCAACCTGGAATGTATGGATGAACAGTTTAACACATCCAAAATGGAGCACCTAACAACAGCCACCCAAGGTGGCATGCTGAAAGTAAACTTCTTAGACTAATATTATTTAACTACTCTACTAAGCAGTATGCCACACATACATACACACCTGATACACAGACAAAGACACCCATACCTGCACACACAGTTCGGTTTGTGCGATAAAGGGATTTGAAATAAGTGCTAGGTTACAATAAACTTATGTGTCAACAGTCTGTCCGTCGTTTTAAGAGTTTATGATGTCATTATTCGTGTTACTGTATCACTAACCATGTGGCCCAAATTTGTAAAATACTGATATCAGCTGTATAACAAAATGGAAAACGTTTGACTCCCATGAGATTTAAAAGTGTTCATACGACAGTTAATTTATGTATGGTTTTTGTGGCTATGAATTCATGAAACCTTAGTGAACATTCTTGTTTACCTTAGTCTGATGAGACCATTAGGTCGGTTCCGCTGCCATCTAGTGGTTATAAAATGCATTTACTCAAACAACACTGTGTTTTTTAAACATAACTGTTATAGTGAGTTATTTTGCCCAATCTCTTTCTTAAAATTTTGCATGCTTGTTTAGAATGAAATTATGCATTATTTTTACACAGTTTTGATAATTTTGTGGGCTTTCTGTTTTGTATTAATAGGGCAGCTTTGTGTACAATATGAAAGAACATATTAAAAAAAATTACTGGTTTATAGTTGTCCAAATGCAATTGTTCAACATGTTTTTTGATAATTATTGACCTTCAGAGTCTAGAAAGAGAATTGTACTTCAGTGGTTTTATTGATTTTCAGCTTAAAGCCTTGGATTAGTTTGCCAAAGCTCACTTCTTTTAAAATAATCTTGAATATTTAAT
>NW_024874011.1:0-3700 GCF_018340385.1 Cyprinus carpio
TTAAGCAGTGATGAATGATAACTATGTGGACGTTGCTAAATTGTATTTTGCAAATTATAATACATAAAACTATATAATGATGACAAAATTACAACAGTTATTGTTTTCATAATATTTACTATTGACAATACAAAATATAGACATACAAAAAAAAAAAGCTGCCAAGACGAATGATTACATCCGTTCTTTGCAGCGAAAAGCCAGAATCAGCGTGGGCCCTCTGTAACTCGAGAGATCGATGCAATGTCTTTTTTCTGGCCTAAGACAAAAAAATATCTCACAAGCACTCATTTTAATCTCATATAATATATTCTTCTAATTGTTTTGTACTGATTACCTTGGAGGTTTTAATGTAAAGGCTGTAGTTTCAGTATGTAGACCTTTTTTCCCATGCCAGTGCTTGAAGTCTCGGAGCCGTCAGAGAGTCTACATGCTGCCAAATCATTCCAATTTCACAATATACCAGCTCAGCAAAAATCTGGAACCCTTAGCCAAGCAGGTGTTCTCAAGGGTGGATCAGTGTAAATCGCTGTACATTTTATTTTTAAAAAAGGTCCCAAACAGGAATAAAGTCGCTTTGTTGTGAGGTCGCTTGTGAAGCCAGCCCGCTCTCAAGCTTTGTCAAAAATAGATGACTTAGTCCCCTGTTTTCATTTTCACATACACTTCTCAACAGCCAGAACATACCCACTTTTAGCTCTTTTGGTTTCTTCTCTAATGGGTTGATTAAAAGTAATCGCTGCAATATTTTTATTTTAAAAAGGTCTTAAACAGGAATGAACTCGCTTTGTTGTGAGGTCTTTTGTGGAGCCGCGAGGTCTCAAGGCTATCAAATAGATGATTTTAAATCCCATTTCAAACATCAACAGCTGAAAATACCCTCTTTTTAGCTCTTGGTTTGTTACAATGGGTGAGATTGTTGTGTAGTAGCTGTAATATTTTGTTTTTAAAGGTCTTAAATAAGAATCCATTTCGGCTGTCCCAAGTAGGCTGCTTGTGTCATTGTATCTAGAAGCCGTTACTGGCCTCTGCGACTAATTCTCAAAAAGATTTCTCGATGTTCGGCGCTCATTTCAACGTTTTTGGCTGCGCTACGATACAGCCACTTTCATTGCTATTGGACGGCTTGTAATGGGATGATTGTGTTTAATCGCCGTAATATTTTATTTTTAACCGGTCTAAGAAGAGTGAACTAAAGGCGTTTCTCTCGAGCTCATGCATTTACGACTGAAGCTGGCCAATTTTCGCAAATCGTGGGTCTCTATGACGAGGTCGCTCATTTATCAAACTTCAACAGCTGAAAAACACCCACTTTTAGCTCTTTTGGTTTGTTCTAATGGGTGGATTGGGCAATCGCTGTGGTTATTTTATTTTTATAAGGTCTTAAACAAGAATAAATCTTTGCTTCTGTGAGCTCAGAGTAGTGCAGGAGAGCCGCCAAGGGCTCGGGCTGTCAAAAAAGAGCTTGACGAAATCGCTCATTTTCAACTTCAACAGCTGAAAAACACCTACTTTTAGCTCTTGGTTTGTTCTGTACCGGGTAGATTGTGTGCAATCACAATATTTTAGATTTTTTATAAGGTCTTAAATAAGAATAAATCTGCTTTCTTTGTGAGCTCAGAGTGCGAAAAGAGGTGGAGAGGTTGCCAAGGGTCAGCTTTGTCAAAAGAGCTGATTTTAAATCGCTCATTGCCAAACTTCAACAGCTGAAAACACCCTTTTTAGCTCTTTGGTTTGTTCCTGAATAAGTGGATTGTGTGCAATCGCCTGTAATATTTATTTTAAAAGGTCTTAAAATAAGAATAAATTCCGCTTGTATTAACGGGGTGACAATAATGCGACGAGAAGCTGCCTGCCCTGGGCCTTGTCAAAAAAAGAGCTTGACGAAATTTTTTTTTTGTTTGTTTTTTGAATGCATGTATATCAAATCAATATTATATGCACATAAACACCTCTTGGTTAGCCATCTTTGTAGTTCTAATGGGTGGATTGTGTCCCACCGCTGTGGGGAAGATCGGTGACCCATTTTTTAAAACGCCTTAGCAATAGGACAAAGTCAATTTCTGATACAACATCATTATGAAAGGGGCCAATATTTTCAAAATGATTACAAATCCTTCATTTTCTAGTTAGTTAACAGCTGACTAATATACCCACATTAAAATGAATTTACTGATTCTGTATCTTATTTCATGCTTTAGGAGTTTAATTTTTCAACCTTACATTTTTAAGCAGTGATGAATGCTAACTATGTGAGTTGCTAAATTGTCATTTTTGCAATAATAATACATAAAACTATATAATGATGACAAATTACAACAGTTATTGTTTTCATAATATTTACTATTGACAACACAAAATATAGACATAGCAAAAAAAAGCTGCCAATGCGGTGGATTGTATGCAATCTTGCTGTGATATTTTATTTTTAACTGGCGTCCTCTGTAAATCGAGAGATAAATGCAATGTCTTCTTGTGAGCCTGGGGAAAAGAAAGTGCAGGACCAGCACTCATTTTAATCTAAGAATATATTCTTCTAATTGTTGAGTACTGATTAATCGCTCATTTTCTCAAATCCCAATGTTGGAAAACACCCACTTCTAGCCTTGGTCGTTCTAATGGGTGGATTTCAAAGTAATCGCTTCGTAATGGAACATTTTATAAGGTCTGTAAACAAGAATAAATCTGCTTTGGGGATTCTGAGTGCGAAAGTAGTATCCTGAAGCCACTACCCTCAAGTACTTGGCTCGCAAGAGCTGGTTGTAACTGCCCCCATTTCCTGTCTAAACTTCACTGAGCTGGAAACAATTAATTCCACTTATAGCTTCTCCTTTTGGTTTGTTCTCGAATGGGGTTTATTTTGTGCAATTACTGTGGCTGATTTAATGATTATAAGGTCTTAAACAATAATAATATACTGCACATTGTGAAATCAGAGTGCGAGTGCAGGAGGTCACTGGCTCTCTGGGCTTGTCAAAAGAGCTGATTTAAATCGCCTCATTTTCTAAACTTCAACAGCTGAAAATACACACTTTTAAGCCTTGGTTTGTTCTAATGGGTGGATTGTGTTCAATCGCTGTAATATTTTTATTTTCTTTATAAGGTCTTAAACAAGAATAAATTCGCTTTCTTGCTCAGTCAGAGTGAGTGCAGGAGCAGTTACGCGCTGCCTTCTGGGCCTGTCAAAAAGAGCTGACGCAAATCGCTTCATTTTCGGAACTTCAATAGCTGAAAAACACCCACTTTTTAGCTCTTGGTTTGTTCTAATGGGTGGATTGTGTGCAATCGCTGTAATATTTTATTTTTTATAAGGTCTTAAACAAGAATAAATTCGTTTGTTGTGAGTCGTTGTTGTAAGACCACTCTCGCTGAACGGAGCCGGTGAATTTCTCTCGTCTTCTCTCTCTCTCTTCTGTGGCCAGATATACATTTTTAATAAGCCTCCTGTCCTCTGTAATATTCAAATATGTTGGTTTAGCTTGTCAGAGTGAAATAAAACTAATGTATTTATATGTATTTTTTAACCGATTTAAAAGTGAAACTAAGGCAGACTCCTCCCTCAGTCCGGGAATTGCTCCTGTAGAGGCGCAATTTTTTCTCAGATAATGGGAGTCTATGGGAGATTTCTGACTTATAAAAAATTAATAATAAATAAACTGTAAGTCTGATCAGTCTAAAAAGATATAGCATGGAAACTACA
>NW_024874012.1:0-2943 GCF_018340385.1 Cyprinus carpio
GTCCTTTTCACCAAATTTGTTCGGATCATCTTTAACCAGCTGACAAAAAGTTATGAATTCGTGTTGATAACAAAACGGTTTTCGTTACGCATCAACAAATTTGGTCTAAGACCAAAAACATCTGAGCTGTATCTCGCAAAGCTTGACATTTTCACCAAACTTGTAGGTGCCATTGTCACCTCACACTGACAGCACATCATTTGTAACAGCGCCACTATTGGTCAAATAATAAAAACTTCATTAACCATTAATACTTTAAAATGCTAAACTTTTATTGATTAGCCCATTGCAGAATTTCAAATATCCTTGGTTTTGCCCACAACATGATACAAATATGCGAGCGCTGAACTCTGTCCGCCATTTTGATTATGTTGAAAACCTACTTTTTCGAACTCCATCAACGTTGGTCCATTTCACCAAAATTGAATCAATGATTCAGACTGTGTTGACAAAAGTGGATTTTATCGATAGACAAACGTTTCGCATACACAGCGACAATTTCAGCATGATGCCAAATGACACTTCAGCCTGTATCTCTGCAATGCTTTGGCATACTGGGATTGACCAAACTTCAGGCAGCTATTCCTCAACTCACACAGAAAAACACCAAATGATTTGATTAGCAGCCACCTGTTGGTCAAAAGTGATAAGCCATTTAATCATAATACTAGTGCTTGTATTTATGATTTTTCCACCATTTCACTACAATCATCCTAAAATTGCTGTAATTGCTCATTGTTGCATTTGGTGTGATGCTCCATGCCATGCTTAGCTCATCAATTTAGCCACGGAGTGCTGGGTCTCAGAATTGCTGCTTGTAGCTATATTTAGGCTAAGCACCAAGGTATGAGAGGGCACCTATTGTATCCGCGCATATTAGGGGCTATAATCAAGGTGCTGTAGGCACCTATTGTATCCTCAAGGCATGCTTATTCTTTTCTTCTTCTTCTTCTTCTTCTTCTTCTTTCTTCTTTCTTCTTCTTCTTCCGCCAAGTAAGTCTAAGGCAGCCCATAGAACCGGGATTATGGAAAGTTGTATAATCGGCAATAATTGATAGAGACAGTCCCAACATTTAAATATAGCAAATTTGAAGTCTCTAACTCCAACTCTCTCTAGCCACCACTTTCTGTCCAAAATTTCAATATTTTTATGCTAATAACTTTGAACCGTAGTTTCACAAAATGAAAATTCTTTTTTTTTCTTCTGAATCCTTGGCTCAGTCCAAGCCTAATGAACCCCAAAATCTCAAAATCATATTTAGTTTTTTCATATTTTCAATTATTCGAAAACCTACTTTTTCTGAACCAACCTCGTCTCTAGATCTGTTAGTCCGATTTTCACAAAATTGGCCCAGGATCATCTTCAGACCATGCTGGCAAAAAGTTATGGAATCTGCTGATTGGTCCAACCGGCTTTAATGTTTAAAAATTCATCTAAAAGCACGCAAAAATGCTTATGAGGCTGCTAACTCCAATAGCGGTTTTACGTGATTGAGACCAAACTTGGTGCAAGTTATAACAAGCATAATCTGAGACTACCTGCAGTGTTTCGACGCAGCGCCACCTAGTGGTCAGGGAGATATGAAAAATGCATATTTTTGCTTTATAACTTGAATGGTTTACCAAAAATCACAAAACTGGTCTCTTTAGATTCGTGGGTCAGCGTCAGCCTAATGATATCCAATTTTGCCGTGGTCGGCCATTTTGGTGTCAGCCATTTTGAATTATGCTCTCAAAATTGTATTTTTTAAACGCGATTATCGACGCTAATGCAAAATAATTACAAAATGTTTGGCTCCATGCCCTGAAGCTACTCAAAAAGTTTGGTGGCAGCGAGCCGCGGCTGTGAGATCCAACAACGTTATACATGAATATATCGATAATATTGCTCATAACTTTTGACAAAAATCTAGACTAATGAAATGAACAGTGGTTCGCTCGCTATATTCTTTAGGTCATGCCGAGAACATCGATACCAATTATGCCTACAAAGTGGCACATACTTCCTGGCCAGCCACTTTTGATTAAAGTTGAAAACCTAATTTTTCGAAACTCTCTCCTAGACAGTGAGTCCGATTTCAACAAAATTTGGTCTAGGATTTCAGTCTTCAGTCCAAGCTTGACATTAGGAAAGTTATGGAATTAGTGTTGATATCTGAAGCGGTTTACGTTTAGTGCATCAAAGCGAATTTGTTAAATTAGATCACAAAAAATACATCTGAGGCTGTATCTCGGCAAAGCTTTGACATATTTGTATCAAACTTTGTATGTACCGTGTCATCTCAGACTGGCCATGCCACATCAATTTTTGTAACAGCGCCACCTATTGGTCAGAGTAATAAACCATTCATTAACCATTAATAATTACACTTATAAAATGTTAGTAACTTCTATAGCATTAGCCTATTGCAATGAAACTGGTCTCAAAATATTCCTGTGCTTATGCCGACAACATAGATACCAAATATGCCAGAGTACCTGAACTTCCTGTCCGCCATTTTGATTTATGTTGAAAACCTACTTTTTCGAACTCCTCATCAACCGTTGGTCCGATTTTCACCAAAATTGAATCAGATGATCTTCAGACTGTGCTGACAAAATGTTATGGATTTTGTATCGATAGACAAAACGTTTTCGCATACCAAGCGACGAATTTCAGGAATGATGCCAAAATGACACTTCAGCTGTATCTCTGCAATGTTTGGCATACTGACACCAAACTTTGTGTGTGCCATTGTCACCTCACACAGAACACACCAAAATGATTTGATTACAGCGCCACCTGTTGGTCAAAAGTGATATGCCACTTAATCATAATACTAGTGCATGTGTTTATGATTTTTCCACCATTCAGTTACAATCATCCTAAAATTTCTGTAATTGCTCATTGTTGCATTTTTGTGTGATGCTCCATGCCATGCTTAGCTCCTCAATTTGCCGCTG
>NW_024874013.1:0-1874 GCF_018340385.1 Cyprinus carpio
CCATTTCTATCAGCGCACTCAAGGGAATCTACTCACCTGTTCAAAGCGCTATCAAAGTCCCTAGCGCCATTCTCCAGGAGCCTGCTTTCATCATCTCTATAGGCTCTTGGCCAAAACATCATTATTACTCGCTGCAGTTGCCTCCTGTCCTTTATCTCTCGCCGCGGACATAAATGGGCTAAAGCTATAGGATGAGGAAAATGCACTCCATTGAGTAGAAAAAATGCTGCGGTTTACCCTGTCTAACCCGCCTGATGGTAAAAGAAGCAGTGGGGGGTAAATGGCCTGCGTAATTAAGAAAAACAGTGATGGGATCAGATAAGCACAAAGCAAACCATATGCCACAAGTGCCAGCCAAAAGAAAGGTGTAAACTATGATGAGTATCTCTTTTTTTCTCCAACTGCTAGCATGATCTTTAGTATCAGAGTGTGTTGATGCAAAAAAAAGCAGCGTTCAAGAAAAATTTGATTGTTCATCAGATGGATGTAAAAAACAAAGTATATTTACATGCAACCAATAGAATGTGAGGATTTTATATGGTGAAATGAGCCTGCGAGTGGTTACAAGGTAAAAATCTCAAGGCAAATGAAAAAATGAGTATTGTAAAACTAGGAAAAATCACTGTACTGAAGCTTAAACAGTTCAAGTAAGAAACTAAGAAACAGAATGTTACACACGAATACCTATGTAGAAAACCAGTTTGTTCAAAAAAACCCAGCTGATCATGTGTGTTTACACAAAAGATTACAAAAGAAGTGAGAAAGGATTTTCATAATTATTTAAAGGAGGTAATTTGATTATTGCTGCCAGTGATCTGAGTGTGCTTAAAGATGTGAAAGTAGATGCTCATGTTAAAAGCTTAGAATGAAGGATTTAGGGAAAACTGACACATTTTTCTTTGGCATTAACTTTGAGCAAGGTGTTGAATTTGTCAAAAATGTCACAACACGGTATGTTGAGAAACTACTTGAAAAAGTTTGATTACGCAAAACTGTAAACCCAGAGCTGCCCCTTAAGGGAGCGAAACTAAGTTACAAATGGAGCAGATGTTGAGTAACGGTGATTACAGTAAACGTGATAGCTAAAGCATGTTCTTGGTCATTTGAAGGCACAAAAGGCAAGAACTGTGTTTACAGGAAGGTGCAAATGAGAAGCTTATACATCATACAGTGATGCAATTGGCAGCAGATGTTATGAATAGCGATGTACTGGTTACTGCATAGCCTAACAGAAATGGTCCTTGGTCTCATGGAAGACCAAAGGCAGCCTACTGTTGCACTTTCCACATGTGAGGCTGAGTAATGGTAGCGCAACTATACGGAGTGTTAAGTTTATACTTGCAGCAATTGTTACAAAACATTGAATTATTGGTGTATGAGTCTATAGTCTCGAGACTCAGGTGCTATAGCTGTTAGCAAAAATCCTGTGTATAGACAAGATGTAACATTTGACATGTAATACCATTTTGTGAGTCGTAATTAATGAAGGCAATTAGCACTGGAGTACTGTCACAACTGAAGAATATGTTTTGCAGATGTACTAACTAAACCACATCAGAGCTTAAGTTGAGTGAAATTTAATTTGTTTATGTTCGGTTTATGAACTTTGTATGTATGAGCTGTGGACTGATGAAATAACAATGTGAGAGCAAGTGGGGGTGTTGACATGTATAAATGGTATGCTCTCATTTGTATTTTTTGTATTTTTTTGTTTTTATTTGGGACAGGCAATCCAGTCACACTGTGAAATGTCATGTGACCTAATCAGTGACTGAATGAATGCACGTTTTTCATTTTTAATAAAAAATGCACCATCCGAGCGACTTGCGGTTGGGAAAGACGGATCTTCTCGTCTGTTATTAGCTACTTGTTAC
>NW_024874014.1:0-1868 GCF_018340385.1 Cyprinus carpio
TCTGCTTTTTCTCTTTCTCATAACTCCAGTCCTCCCGTTCTGGTTATTCTTGAGCAGTTTTAGGTTGCCGACTCCTCTTTCTTTCCATTGGTTTGTTTCTGTATCAAATCTGAAGAGTTTGACACGCTGTGAATACAAGACTTTCTCATCTTCTTCGCCTGTAACAAGGTCGACCTTCTCTGGCATCTGAACAACAGGCTCAAACTAATATTGTCATTCTCCTCAGTTTTGTACATTTCATCATCTTGATCGACAGAGGTGTCGGCCTTGGGCCCAGAATGAAACCCTGTAAAGAGCTGTCGCCAGCCCCTGCAAAGCCTTTGAAAGCGGATCCTCCTGGCCAAACTGAAAACTGCTTCGTGCCTTCGCCAAGTCAGCGAAACTAAAGGTGTCAGGCTTACCAGTAAAGAGGGGATTATTATCGTGACTATCAGCATCTACAGACTGATCTGAGGAACTTGGGGCTGCCTCTTTTTCTTTCTCTTTCTCTTTGTGAAGCTCAGCAATGTCTTTGAGGAGGAAGGATGCGGACTCAGCCTTTGGGACTGTCCCCAAATTGATGGTTTTGGGTCTTTCCTCAGGATTCCGCAATGCCAAACTTAACCGCCAACAGGCTTAGGTGCATGGAAAATGAAAAAACTGGAACCGCCTTGAGACTTTTTCAGCTTCAGTTGTGGAGGACTCAAGCTTGAAGCTCTCTGAGGATGCTTTTTCCTTACTTGTGCCAACTGAAAAGCAGGGCCTGGATTGAAATTCGCTTAAACTTGTCGCAGCAGGTTGGTTGGATAGAACTACCAAAAACTGAAGGTAAAAAGAGGAACTTGATGGTGGAGCAGAGGTCTTGTTTTTCATATTTTTTGGGTTTGTCCGACATGAAACACAATGGCTAGATGAACCTTTCATTTCTACCAGGCAAGTGTCACAATCCCACTGACCCTCTTTTTTTACCAAACATGGCAGTTAGCCCACCTGCGGCGATGCTGCATTAGTTTTTTACAGTGGTGCAGGGGCTTTCAGAAGAAAAGCGCGTTGTTCAGTTGCTGAGGCATCATTCCTCACTAGGCAGGAGTCACGGTCCACACTGACCCTCTTTCTTGGCAAACTGAGGCACCAAATCCAGTGATAAAATGGGACTGCTGGAGCTGCTGACACTTTCTCTTGTTTAATGGTGCATCAGCCTGACTTGTTTTCTTCTTAGCCTGAGCTCCAAAGCCGGCAGATGTCTCCACGGCATCCTTTGATCAAACTTAAAAGAAACTGGTATTTGAGATCCAAACGTGAAGCCCTTCGAGCTGACATCAGTGCTGGTGTCGTTTTTTAGCGGAATCTCCAGAAAGTCCAAAAGAAAACGATTTGGCAGCAGGAGCCGAGGCTTTGGGTTCCTCTACAGGTTTGACCTGTGCTGTAGAAGGAGCTGCACTGCTGCAGGCCGCGCACACCACAGACGTGGGAGCGTTTCTTACACAGCACACGTCACAGTCCCATTCACCCGCCTTCTTGGAAAACAGGGTTTTGAGATCCACTTCTTTGGATGAAACCTGAGGCTGTGGAGGTTTGCTTTCCTTTTCAATCTGTTGGCCTTGTGGGGATTCCGAAAGGAACTTTTGAGCCTCCTCAAATTTAACTTTAAACAGTGCCGCCTCATCTGCAGTTTTAAAACGAATGCCAACTGCTCAGTCTTTGGCATTTCATCTGCATAGTCCATAGCGTACCAGACCCAGGATTTGTCAGATCCAGCATTTGGTTTGAGAACCATGTCGGCAGTAATATAGTGATTGGCGCAGATTTTCCAGAACCTGCTCCCTCCTCATTAACAGACGAACTTTCCCGGAGGTTTTGTGTTTGAGGATTTTGATACTGCCAATGCC
>NW_024874015.1:0-1935 GCF_018340385.1 Cyprinus carpio
AGCATCCAATCAGGCCAGTCTAACTGCAGACAAGATGTTATACTTGAAATACTGCAGTATATATAGAATGGAAAATCATGGCATTTTATTTCATTTATGTGGGTTCCAGCACACATGTTGGAGTTGAAGGAAATGAGAAGGCAGATAAAGCAGCTAAGAATTCTTATGAACTTGAATCAGATAGGAATTGACAAAAAACTTAAGTAAAGTGCAGAAGAAAAAAAACATAATAAATGCATGGCTCTTATAAATGCATGGCAGAAACTTTAAGGAGAAAGAGAAGACGGGACGACATCTATATAGAATTCAAAGGGAAGTAGGAATACATTAATAACAATGACATGGGATTAAGAAGACGAGAAGAATGCAGTAATAATAAGAATTAAAATGGACATACCGCATTGAATGGAAATTTAAATAGAATTAAGAAACATCCGAAATGGGATTATGTATGCATTGTGGGATTTGTGAAACTGTAGAGCATGTACTGTTGCATTGTAGAGCATATAACAACGAACGCACAAACTGCTAGAAGCTAAAGTGTAATAGAAGAAGTGACGCTACGATGCTAGTACATTATTAAGTAAGATAAAAAGGAATAAGAATATGTAGATTTTGCTTTTGTTGAAATATCTTGAAGATACAGGAAATTATATACAGAATATAATGATGGTTACTTATTTATTTATTTATTTTTGACTATTAGTGGGAGTATTTATGTATGATATACATACATATATAATACATATACATGGGTATCGATGCTCTACACTCCAGTTCAGATGGTGGCGGTAATGCACCATAAGCTACGTCCTGCCAACCGCCCATAAACAGAAAGAAGAAGAAGAAGAGGAGGCTGTAACTCAAGTCCGCCTCTTCATTGTTAAACTGCAAGTAAGTGAACTTCTAAAGTTAACATCTGAGATCGTACAATAAGGTAGAAATTGAGCGTGTTCCTCATTTTTGTAATGCCTTGTTTATAGCTAAATTGATTTCACTGGGCGGTGTTCCAGTGCTCTCAAAGCTATACGCCCGGCAGGGGAATCTCAGTCACCGTTCGCTGAACGGAGCTAAACTGCTGTAACGTTAATTCAAAGGGAAATAAATCGGTGAATAAAGAATAGTGTTGAGCGTGTTCCCTCAATCTATTTATCAAAAGCCTCGTTATTCATAGCTTGATTGCCAGTGCGTGTTCCACTGCTGAATCAGATGCTATCTCGACGCCCTGGGTTAATATTAGAGAATATTGTTTCCCTTGTTCACAAAGTGAATGCAATCTCGCTCAACACTGCGTGTGTGCGAGTGTGATGGGAGTGTTTTAAAAGCTTGATCAAGTTAATTTTAAGTTTGTACCAACAGCGAAGAAAACCAGTTGTGTTTGTGTCCAGGGAAAAACTGGCACGGAGATTCAGATCCGCTGCGATCGCTGATTTCCCTTAACTACAGCACGAAGCTGCTATTTGAATTAAGTTAAAAGTTAACTCTGTACGAACCGAGAGTTTAAGCGCCACATCGCAAAACCAACTAAATGCGGTGTTGTTATTTGTGGGTGAATGACGGATAAGGATTTAAAATGCGAAAAAAATAAAACTAAGTGCAAAAATGTAAATTTTATTTTACCTTTCTCTATACTTATTAGAGTGTTGGCCATGTATGTAATGCAAATTATAGCTTACAATATTTCAAGAATGTAATTAACCATTTTTTTGGTGAATCAGATGGATCTTTCCCCACTTAGAAAATGTCATTCCTGGAGTGATAGCGAATGGAATTTTTAAATTGAGTAAAAATTACTACCATTGTTGGCATATAAAAAAATGTACTGGTCTCCATATTTGGAGCTCAACAAACAATTGAGTACTCAGAAAACTACATTTTTTAATCACAATTAATATAATCAATTTGGGATTTCATATAGACACGGGCTCATTTTTG
>NW_024874016.1:0-1939 GCF_018340385.1 Cyprinus carpio
CATTAAAGAGAGCTGTAAAGGATGAAACAGCTATGTTTTGAATTATTCCCCTATCATCAATATCCCGAATTTTAACCAATATAAAACTTTTCTTTTCTTTCAGAACATGAGTGAAAATCAGACCTTAAGAATGAATACAGTGATCTTCCTACTGATTAGTCCCTAATACAACTCAATATGATTCTCAAAAATCAGAATGAGTTCCTCATCGCTAGTGTTTGTGTGGGTCTTCCAAGCTTCTGGTTGGCTTTTCGTCTTCTGCACATTCACAGAAGATCAGAGCCGATCTCAGTCTTTATCCTCTCTCCTCCCCCATGACCTGATTACAATTGCCCATTTATCTATATATAGTGACATGTATACGGCAAAATACAGTCGTTATCCATGAGCTTTACCAGTTTGGTTGGGATACATGGTGTGGTTTCATCTGCATCAGCTGGTGGCTCTGGAGGGGGTTTGACTCTAAATATCGCTTGTCTGCTGATATTTTCCCATGCCCTGTTACATCATAATCTCCTCGTGCTTTTTTTTCTATAGTGAGTGCATTATTTCTTTATTTTCCTGTTGTGCATGTTATGTCAGTATTCAGTCTCAGCCTAGATTTTGTTCCTCTAATCACGTATTGGCTGTAACATCTACAATCACCTGCAAAGCCTCTTCCACTCCTGTCAGCAAAAACATGTCGTTCAGTGTTCACTGTTGCTATTCTTACATTTGTTATGCTGTACTTACCTTTCTTGTAGATCATCTGGTTGGTTCTTTTATTTTATATCCATTTGTCGACAGATCTTGGTTGGTAATGTTTTTCTGTTTGATGAGTCTGAGGTGATTTCAGACCCTATTCTGTGTGTTTTGGTCTCCAGACAAAATCTCAGAGATGTTTGAACACCACAAACACACACAGAGGCAGCAGCTGATGGGGCGTCAGTCTGAACTTGGGATTTCATTAGTCCCCTCAGGTCTGGTGAGAAGCTAGGAAACAGCCTAAAACAACCTGTAATGAAAAAAGAATTAATAAAAAGAAATAATACTTGGCTTTAAAAGATTGGAAGGGTGTGCTGATTGTAAAGACATGCTCTCTCTATGCCACAAACAGCACAAATTGAGTTTCCATCTCTTTTACTGATGATCATTTTGACAGTTTGTTTAATATTGCAATATATACAATATATAAAATGTAAAAACAAAAAGAGTAAAATCAAAATTTGTCATGTTCGTTGTTTATGCTTGATTTCAATATTTACAGCAGCAGTATTGGCTGGGGCTTCCCATATTAAAGAGAGTGTAACATTCAATGTGATCTCAGCAGTCAACCATGAAGCTTGCGTCGAAGCATGGCGGGGAGCTAGAGGACGCAGTGTATGGACCCTACTCGGGAACCATGGTTACATTCATAACCTGAGGCGTTCCCTTTCAGGGAACCCCGAGACTGCGTCCTCTAGGGAATTGTATGGGGGTATACTTACTTGCCCGCCATGCTGAGGGGGGAGTGCAGGCCAGAATCATGGTGAACACTAGATATAACTCTACCATTTCAATGGGAGTTGCCCGAGACGTTTAGTGGCTCTGTCTGGCGGGCCAAACCCCTTCTGACCAAAGGCCTGGCTATACCCAACTTAATTGTTGGGGCCTGCGGCCGTTGGGTAAAACTAAAGGCTTGGAGTCCCAGGAAAGCATCGCTTTGAGGGATAGCTGACCAGGAACCCTAGCATTTTTATACTAAGTCTTGCCTGTCACACAGGGGGCTACAGCTTGCTTCCGCAAAGCTTGCTGAAGGAGCTGTCTCAACAGATCTCCAGTAGCAACACCCTGTTTAGATAGGTATCCGAGGATACATGGGTGGAGGGGGTGCCCAAGATGAACGGGGCTTTTACCAACTCAAGAAAGGGCACGAAGCAACCGCGCGAAGCCCTCACCATATAGGATTTTAGAAAGAAGC
>NW_024874017.1:0-1378 GCF_018340385.1 Cyprinus carpio
AAATGCTCTGTATGTGTTTTATGACCTTATTTCAGTGACTTCAAAATTTTTGTTTTTTACTAACCACGCATAAACATTGTTTTCTCAAAACAAAAATCATGTACATACATGCTATTAATATATTATTGTAGCTCAGTTTGAACTGATTATATGTAGATTAGACTTTAGCCAGGTATATGTTTATAAGCAACTGAAAAAGCACAAATGTCAGGGATGTCAAAACTTCCAGCTCCCCAAAAACCCCTCTTCTTTAGAGGGTAAAAAGAACCAAAGACTTAAATTCAATAATGCACACAGACTGAAGTAGTTTATTTAATACATGAATTTCACAATTTGAGTTGAATTACTGAAATAAATGAACGTATTCTTGACATTCTAATTTATTGAGAAGCACTTGTAGCTTGTGTACAGTACATTGTCTAATAATTGGTCTTCAGTGTTACTCTTTGAGTGAAAAGTCTATGGATAATTTATGGGATGGCTAAAAAGAAAAAAAATCAGTTGCAAATCCAACTATGCATACACACACACACACACACAAAAAAAACTTGCAAGCACAGCCATGCACACATATACATGCACACACATTTACTCACAAATATTACTAAATCACTCTCACTCAAATCACCTCTCTCTCTCTGCTCCTCTGCTCGATCTCCCCTCTCTATCTCTTCTCTCACACACACATACCTCACACAGATTGTCAATGTACAATGTATAAACAGGTGCAAGGTTTGTGTGGATTCAATTATTAATATTATTTTTTCTTGTTGTTGCTACTCCCTTTGTTAAAAAGGAATCATCTAACTTAAAGGATATTCCACCCCAAAAATGAAAAAATTGTAATAATCACCCCCCACACAGAAGAGCACACGTTTGAGTCTTCAGCTCATATTCTCCAAAAATGGCCTCCTATGGCTGATGTGGAGAGACACAGAACAGGCGACTTGTTAAATAAAGTCATTATTTATTTTTTGTTTTCTTTGTGTACAAAAAATTATTCTCGTCACTTCATAACATTACACGTTTGAATCACTGATGGCAGATGGAGTATTCTGATGATGTCTTCACATACTTTTCTGGACTTTGACATATGTATTTTTTACTTAGCAGTCTATGAGACAGTCTCAAGCCTCCCGTCCAGTGTTAGTTTAAATTGTGTCCAAGATTTGCTGCCTTTACTTGCTTCTCTAAAACCATTATGGGGGCAAGCGATTAATGACAACATTCTTTCATTCGGGGGGTGGAGTATCCCTTTAATGATGTGTTCATGTTCATTGGATCTTCCTCATTGGATTTCCGTCAAGATCAGACTCTAAACTACTTCACATAATATTCAAGTACAGTATAATACTCTTACAACACCGTTGGTGGTTAC
>NW_024874018.1:0-2873 GCF_018340385.1 Cyprinus carpio
TAAGAAGTTAAGAAAGCGCAGAAAGCCGCCACGTTTTTGAGCTGGAAGGGATAAGCGTCAATAAGAAGCTGGATTCAGCCTCGTAGAATAAGAGTTTCCCATGAGGGCTTCAAGTTCAAGTTGATCATGCAAATTCGACCAACACAAAGTTGCTGGGCTTGAAAGTGACATCTTTGTGAGCTGCGCTTGCATTACATCTCTACACTATTGACAATGGACTATTTTTATCTGTTTTACCTAATTCCATAAACCTCCACCTCACTGGCATGAGATATGCCTGAATGTTAGGAATGTACATGTTCACATAACGACCTTCCATTCCAACCGCTTAAGAGAAACTGGACAGTACTGCCTACTGGAACAAGTGAGAGTGACAGCACATCTGCAGAGAGAAAGAGAGAAACCACGACACAATCAGCTGATCTGCTCAAATCCCGGTTCCTCCTGACTGCGTTCATAACTGTTTTCATAACTTGCACCTGGGATTGTTGTTTGCCGTGGTTTACCAGAGAGAGTTTCCGATGCGGATCTCTACTCCAGTGGATTTGCTCTGGCCAGCCATCGCCTCTGTTGGCCCAGGTGATGGTCACGCTTGTAAATGTCATAATAATCCAGCAGGTCCAGCCCCTCCCACCACGGGTTGAGCTCGTGATGATGTGATGGAGCAGCTTGAGGCTAAACCTGGAGTATATCTGATGCCATCGATGGCGTTTGCAGCTCCCCAGGTGTAATATGTGGAGTTTGCAGCTCCCAGCCGTAATATGTGCTTGACTGTACAGCCGTTCCTTTAATGCTGGAAATTCTCTAAAAACATTTAAAGAGACAGAGGGTCGAAGACTCAAATGTGTGAGGTTTTCAGTAGATTTCCAATTGGGTTAAAAGATTAAAATGCCTCCAAAACACTCAATTCCATTACTACTGACATTAAAATCTGAAGTTAAATATTTTTAAATAATCTGTACATCCTGAACTAACTATGAGCGGGTTGTAATTTTAATTAACCAAGCATTAACAACAGATTACCAAATACTATAAGTTTTGTGTATTGGTTAAGTTTAGTTAATGCCTGTTAACCTGGAATGGGCCATATAGTTTACTACTTTTTTTACCTTCCAGTGTTTTTTTTATTTTTTCTGACTGCCCTTAATGGGAAAAGACCACCTGTTACAAAAAAACAAAATGATTTCCATTGCTTTCTCTGGTGTGTGAGCAAGATTATGTTGTATTTTGAATTCTTTAAAATTTTTCATTAAAGAATAGCTCTAAACAGGGATTTATAATTGTACATCATTTGATTGACAGCGTGTCCAGTGTTTAACACCTCACCCAGAAAAGTTAAGAACAGGTAAGAGAGTGCCTTCCATCTTTGTTTTTTAAAGACCCATTAACCCAGATTATTGTATTTAAATAACCTGTGATATCAGATATGAACGAGGGGTGTGAGGGTTCCCCTCCTCTTCTCTCATCTCTTAGATACCATAGAAAGATCCCTCTTTTGTGTATTTGGTGTTTTCTCTTAGCATCTCAAGTCCTCCACACTATGGAATCTGTCCGGATACTTGCTGAATATATTTCACGCTAAGGCATAGGACCTCCCGGAACTACTTTTCTTTCAGCACATCTCTCAGGTCAAGCCTGAGTTTGCTTACTAAACAAATCTGACAAAATGCAAATCAAAATGTTTTTTTTTTGGTTGTTTTTTTTTCCTAGCAAACAAAAAAACAAGAAAAAAAAAAAAAAAAGAGAGATGACTGGTATTTCAGATTGTTTTGTTGTGTTGTTTGTTTGTTTTGCTTGTTTGTTTTCATGCTTGTCTGCATCCATCAATGAGTTTTATTTTTAGGTATTGAATGTTTAGTTGTTTTGTGTTTCGAGGTAGTGAGCACGGAACATGTGGATCCCTAAAGCTGACGAGCCTTCAGTTTGCGTGAACCGATAGTGCAACAACCTTATACATATCACAATATGTTTATATAGCCTATATATATTATATATGATAGTATATAATAATTATATAATGATTGGTTTGTGTGTGTGATTTAATGATTAACGCCTAGATATAAATAATAAATAAGTAATATATTAATCCTAATAAATGGGTTACTTATATTTAGTTATATTGGCATAATAACAAGTTTGTCCCTGTATAAATTATAAACACTATTTATCAAGATATGTTACTTTATTATATTCGCAGGGTATATATAATATATATATATATATGATATTATAATAATATATATATATTAGTATATATTACTATATTTTTATATTTATCTCTCACCATGATCTTCTGCATTTTCTGTAAATGTGGTTCTACATTCTAAATCAAAATACTATCTGATATATACTTAACAGGCTATATAATTACATCCAACAACCAATATAGTTCATATCTTCAAGGATTAAAGATTAAACAAAAAAAAAAGACTTCACAAACCATCAATTAGGTGGCGCATATATGTATTAAGCATGTAAAGCGACCTTGAACAAAAGAAGAAGAAACAGCTTTTTCTTAGCATCCATTTCCATAGTGACTCATTGGTTCATCGCTCTGTTGAAAATGTCTTGAGTCGCCATGTTCCTGAGGATTGAATGAACTTACTCCCAGACGTGTTTTTGGAACCACATACCTTGAGTAAGCAAGTTTTGGGGTTAATCAACTGAAAGTTCAGGGTATAGCTGATGGTAAGTTAACCATGCTTTCTGGAATACACCCCTGTAGTGATCTTGTGAGATACCGTCTCAGAACAGTCCTTAATCCTGAAAGGGTTGCTTCCCTCCTCAAGAATTGCACACCAGTTCTGACGATACTAATACATGGTATCAAGATGGGGCGTGAATTCTGTTCCTCTCCATCAGGTACACCTGAA
>NW_024874019.1:0-2543 GCF_018340385.1 Cyprinus carpio
ACATCAAGTCTAACGGGCTAAAAAAACCAACAAAACAGCGCTGGACTGCATCAAAGTGAATGCGCTCATTGGTATGTTTGTTGTTTTCTTGATTTAAACAGATGACAGCTTAACTAAATAAATGTTAACATAAAAAGTGCTTCATGTGGTAGCTTGTAAATAAAATTATTTTATTTAAATGCAGCATGTTAACTCCTTGAATGCCAGCTTTTTTTTATATAAAAAGTTAAAATCTCCACCTGAATTTTTACGTTTTTAACCCCTTTGACATCTAGTATCGTAGACGGTCCTCAGATTATTATTGTTGCACTTTCACAGCACTTTAAACATCACTCTCTTGCCAGTCTGGACAAACTGTGCATCAACTGAAGCAGTTTTAAGACTCTAGCTTCGATATTTGACCAATGTTTTGATAAAACATTGTTGCAATGACAGTTCCCTTTCAGTCGGTCACTCTCGATGCCACGTCGGTGACCCGACGCGAAATGGAGGGATATCGCTTTCGATAGACCAATCTACTTTGAGTGTAAACTAAACGAGCCAATGCACATTGGCATGCAATTATTGCCCTCCAGCTGCCGCTGATCACAGCGTGAGTATAATATAAGCAGCAGGTGCAATGCATACCATAGCCTTTCGCTTCAAAGCCGAGCGTTAGTATCGTTACGTCTCAACTGTGTCTGCTGTGAACTACGAGTTCAGCATGCTCTCCGGAAGCTTTGTGTGTTGGCGAGGCGAGCGCTTCAAGCGGTGAGTGCGTTCCAGGCGTCGGATGGATTTGCACACTTCAGGCTGCACTACACAATGCGTGTTTACCGTGGCCAGATTCCTATGCGCCTCCAGCACTAAGAGAGCATTTTCCCAAAGAGCAGAATTTCTGTAAAAAGGAGTTTCCATGCAGGTGCGTCTTTGTAAAGGCGATTTGATCGTCCATATAAGGATGCGTTTCACCCGTGCGTTTCGTCGTGATTTACACTGGTAGCGGAGTGATGAGGTCACGGTGCTGCCTCGCGTGTCACAGGCAAACACGCTGAGTAGCTTTTTAAATGGATAGATCATCGCCTGCGGAAGGCCAGCCATCTCGGAGCTGCTAACCAGGCTCCGCTTCCTTCAAAAAAGGGGCGAGTCCCCGCTTGCCGCTGACCTGAGGCTCGCTTCCTGGTGGCCGCATAGACGGTAGAACCATTTCCAGCAGTAGCACGGGCGTTTGAGGATTACAGTGATGGCAAACCCCGCAGGGAACCAACCTCTGGGACCATCACCTCTCTTGCATCTCCGATCCAGAGTATGCACCCACGGAACGCGCTTGGCCCTTCAAAGAGCGCACTAGTGGTAATCCAGTGGAAGCTCCCCCCGACCAGGTAGAGCGTCGATCCCAGCATCGGAGGGAGAGCTGTCAGATGAAGATTCAGCTGTGCTGCTGCCCTCTGGGGGTGGTGGCGGGAGCCTGAATTGGATCCGGAGATGGCAGCTATGCTTTCCCCAGACGCCCGAGAGGTTCAGGTGGCTCGCCTGTTCCTCTCCACCGTCCCCGGAGCCCTCGCTGAGGCAGCAGGATGGTCAGCTTCTCGGCGGTGGCTATGCCAGCTGCTGGTTTCCTGGTAGCCTCCACCCCTAGTGCCTATTATCTTCCCGGAGGTGTATGACGAGAGCTCACCAGGTGGTGGATGGCACCTTTACTGCCAGAAACTGGCTGGGCGACTCCTCCCTCACCACCCCTCGATGCTTGCAGTGCAGCGAAGGGGTGTCGGTGATTCCCCAGTGGAGCAGGCGGTAGCGATGCAATTGTGTCCTAAGTCTGCCTCCTGCTGGGGGGGAGACCCGGTGCTTCCTTCCCGGGCCTATGGGCATTCGTCTGGTCTAACCGGACCGGCGGTTGCCTAATATGAAACTGCAGCGGAAGCTGCTTTTCTGCCTTAACACACGCTGTAGGCGTTACTGCAGGTGCACCAGGCCAAGGCACTGAAGGACCTGCCTGAGGGTGGTCCCAACGGATCCAGAAAGGTTTGCTGAAAGAACTCGGAACCGCCACTGGCCTTGTGCCCGAGCCGCCCGAAGGTCGCGTGCATTCTCTGGGTCGTCGCGATGTCCACCTGCTTGTGGTCCAGGAGCCGCCATCTCTGGCTGGAGTCCCTGGTTTTGAAATGAGGGACCCAACAAAGATCAGTTCCTTAATGCCTGTGTCCCAGACCGGCCTCTTCGGTGACGTGAGGTCGCAGAACCTGGCCCAGCAGTTCTCGGCTGCACGAGGAGCAGACTGAGGCGGTCCAACCTTCTGCTCCGGGCGTGGCAGCTGCTGCTTCCACGCCGTCCACCCGGTTGCAGTGCCCCAGCCTGCTCGTCGCCGAGGGCGGCCCCCTGCGTCCACCCGGCTCCCGTGCCCGCATCCGCGCGGCAGCCTCCAGCAAGGGCGCGCCAGCAGTCTGGGCGTGGGCGTGGAAGCACGGCCGCCCCACCAGACCTCACTCATCCTCCTCCTTAGGCAGATGCCAGTCGGCGTCCGGTTTTCGAGGAAACGTCAGCAAAGGCCCTACTCCGCACCC
>NW_024874020.1:0-456 GCF_018340385.1 Cyprinus carpio
AAACTCATAGTAATCATTCAACACTGCTTAAAAAATGTAAATTGAAAGAAATTAAACTCATGATTAAGCATGAAATAAGATACAGAATCAGTAAAATTAGATTTTAATGTGGGTATATTATCAGTAAACTAATCATTGTTAAATATTTATAATCATTCAAAAAATATTGGCCCCTTTCATCATGTTGTTCAAAAATAGAAGGCCACAATGCTAATGTTTTTCCACACGATGGCGCCACAGAATAGCAAATACTTCAAGATCTGTTCAAAGACTTGAGAAAATGTTTCATTTATGTGCATTAATCAAAAATGCATAAACATTCATTCTTTTTTTCATAAACTTTAATAAAGCCCATTATTGTAATTATGCAAAAAGCTATCAGCTCCTAAATACCATTACTTTTTGTTAGTTTAATTGTATTGACAACATATTTCTCAAGTTATCACACATTACTGA
>NW_024874021.1:0-1548 GCF_018340385.1 Cyprinus carpio
GCCCGCAGAAGTTTTGGTTTTCGATTCGTCAAGAAGGATGATTTTGAAAGCCCTCTGAACTGATTTCAGGTCGACCTAGATTAAGGTTACACAGTTTAATAACTTTTGAACAAAGCGTATATCAAAAATCTGGTAAGTCATTTCTATGCGGCTCGGTCCGAAGGTAAGTCTAGTAAAATAGAAAAAATTGAACCACTTTGAAGGAGGGAGTAGCGTTAGAAACGGAAACACCTAATTAACAAAATAGCCACACTACTGTAATGGGTGGAGCCTTAATGTACGGGAATTAGAGTGTAATCTCCATGAAAGAGAGTAATGTCGATGGCGCACTAGTTTATCTTTCTAGGCAAGGGTTCAGGGTTATTAACATTTTAATATTGAATTTTTTGAACTGGTGGTGGCGCTGTAGAGATGGTCCTAGAGACCCCAGTTTATCAGGTCCAGATCACTAATGGTGACCATCTCTACAAGTGTGCCAAATTTCATCCATTTTCCCACATATTCCCTTCATACGGGCTGCCATAGACTGACTGGCCAAGAAGAAGAAGACACACACAATAAAGAAAAACATACAGATATAGCCCAATGCTTGGCCCCTATAACTACAAGCATGATGCCGAGACCAAACCCTGAAGGGCTGTAAGCGGAGAGCGGAGGGAGGAAGAAAAATACCAGAAACCGAACGCTGCGTCGGGACAACAGGAAACCCGGTCCAGAAGTAGAGTAGTTTGAAATCAGAACAGAACCTTCGGTGAGAATGATTAAAAGCACATATTTAATTGTAGCAGACTTATACACAGAAAATCCAACAACTGAAATAACAGAAAACAACAACATTAACCACACCTGGAGTTCAGACCCACGACCTCACGGGATTTGGAACAGAACTTTAGCAGAGTGACTACATTAGCTGACGACATTTGATAAGCTGCAGAAGCGAGGTTAAGGTGTGTGAGAATGATCTCTCAAAATAGGAATTAGCATTTAGGTCAGATTAGCATTGCTAAGCTAAAAAATGCTAACGCTAAGCTCAAAGTTAACCAGATAGATCAAGACACCCATTAGAATGAATAGAAACGTTTTAGCATGTTAGCTAATTAGCATGCTAAGCTAACTAACACAAATCAGCTGGCACAGGTACGGTCAACTTCAGAGATGTACATGTCGGGGAGCAGGGAGTGTAAATCAAAGATCTGTTCAGTCGAACGTCGGCCTGGTCTGAAGATCATCTGATCAAATTTTTGAATAAAGGTGAATAAAGTTTCAGGGAGGTAAGCGAAAAAAGCTGTGCCATTCGTTTCGGAGACACCATATTGGAAAATGATAAATGAGACATATATCTGTTCGGCATAGCAAGGAGCGAGCGTACCCAAAAGTACAAAAGATCAGCGATTTCAAAAGTTATAAAGTTTTGCAAGAATCGTTATCTTGAGCACTAGGTGGCTGTCTTCAAACTTCAGGGATACCTCCATTTTTGCTGTTAATGACGCCTACCGATTTTTGTGCAGATTTGTCCAGTAGATCAAAAGATATCGCAACTTATGACAA
>NW_024874022.1:0-1838 GCF_018340385.1 Cyprinus carpio
CAGTCATCGATCCCAAGGACTTGGAAGCAGTGATGCAATGGAAGAGCGGGAACCAAAGAAGTTGGAGAAGTAAGAGCTCTTTTGGGATTTTTGGGCTACTATCGGTCCTTCATTCAGGATTTTTCCCGAATAGCCCGAGCCACTGTTTAAGCTTCAAGAGAGTCCCGAGGCGTCTGGAGTGAAATCTGTCGAAACTAGGACAACTAAGCAAAGTATAAAAGGGTCAGCTGCCATCCAAGACAATTCAGTCCAGTGGACCCTCCTGAACACCGTGCTGTGGTTGCTTCCCCTTGTCGACATGTTGACCACCTTCCTATCTCCTTGGCTACCCAGATTCTTTATTCCCACCTTTGGCTCCTTCACCTGACGCATCCAATGAAGGTCTGGGGGCGGTACTCTATCAGGAACAAAGGGGGTAAATCCATATCGTTATAAGCCTATGGCTCGAGGACACTCACTTTTTTGGCCTGAGGAAGAATTACCACCTCCATTCCTAACAAACTTGAGGTTCCTTTGCCTTAAAGCGGGGCCATTCGCGATAAATTCCGGGATTACCTTTTACCTCGCACCCACGTTCACCGTATTCTACAGATAATAATCCCCTTTACCTATATCCTGAGGTACCCGCCAAGTTGGAGGTGCTGTTTAGCATCGTTAAGGTGGGTGAATTGGCGGAAGAGCTTACGTACCTAAGTATGATATATAGACCAGGCAAGACAAACACCTGACGCTGACACCCCTATCGCCCGGTTCCCAGTGAAGCTCCAGGACCACATCAGAGAGTACTCTGAGGGTTTTTACCTCCAGATGTTGTGCCCGCTATATGGCCGGGAGATAAAGCCAGAGAGAAGTAGAGAGAAGTAACTGATGGGCTCGCGGCTCTTCAGCTGGGCTCCACTGATGATAATATGCTTCCCGAGCCAGTATATACCCTTGTTTCCTCCATAGAAGACATTCAGGCTGCCCAAAAAAGGAGATGCTTCCATCGCTGGCGTGAGTGCATTTGAAAGAGAAAGGATGGGACCCCAATGACAAAGACAAAGAGACAAATGGGACCCACCCTACCGGCGAGCTCTACCGCAGAATGGAATAAACCCGACTTGAACGGGGAATTTTATACAGACAAACCCGGACAGCACAGACAGCTGGTTCTCTGATTCTCTAACAAGTCTCTCTTGTGCTCAAACACCTTCATGATGACATAGGGCATGTCAGTAGCTGACAAAGTTACCCACCTGGCAGAGACAAAGGAATTTTTATTGGCCTTTTCATGCAGAGCGTGACATAGAAGATTATGTCATCCGCCAGTGCCATGTATTAAACAAAAGCGGCCTGCTGTTCCTGAAAAGAGGCAGCAATGGGCTCAATTTAGCAGTGTACCATTTGAGCTGCATGCCAGTGATTATGCCATCTGAACGAGAGTAAGGGTGGCCCTACAGTATATCTTACAGTTCATATGGAATGCGTTTCTCGTTCATGGGCCATACCCAATAGCCAGGAACAAATCTGGAAGAACGGCTGCTGAAAAAATTTTTTCTTTGACTTTATACCACGCTTTGGGTATCCACAAAAGCTTCACCATGATCAGGGTCGCGAATTTGAGAATAACTTATTCCAGTGGCTTCAGCAACTGGCTGGCATTACCCATTCTCGAACGACACCCCTATCATCCACAAGGGAACCCCGTTGAGCGCTTGAATAGAACACTGCTTCAGATGCTACGGACACTGTCGAGGAAAAGAAATCTGAATGGAAAGACCACTTACCACACATAGTGCATGCATACAATTGTTCGAGACATGAAGCCACAGGGTATTCACCATTCTTTCTCCTCTCTC
>NW_024874023.1:0-2001 GCF_018340385.1 Cyprinus carpio
TTTAAAGACAAGTTGATGAAATTCTACACTTACCGTCTTTTTCCTTTGTGGAGTTTTTAGCTCCTGTTTTAATGGCATCTCTTAGCTGGGACTTTTCTAGCTGAGACAAATTGTACTTTCTCCAAAAGTGTTTCAAAAAGTATGTCTTGCAACAGCTGAATAAAAAAAAAGAAAATTCAGATAAGTGACAGAAACTACACTATTGAAATCATAAGATATGGACAAAAATATAAGAGAAACTAAAATTATAGATATTACTAAAATTACAAAACAAACATTTTAAAAATTACTCCTGGTATACACTCAGGGGTCTGTATCCGCAAAAAGCTGTTTTCTAATCTCTAGCAGATAAGCCATGACTGTTTCTGTCACTTTATACCAACTCATTCTGTGTGGAAAGAGAAAGAAAGGTAGTCATTAAATACATTTAAAGGAATATGTAAAACCCCATAAAACAGCATGGCACACAAAGGCTAAATAAACATAGCAGAAAAAAAACACAGTCTAAACCCGCTTGTGGATCATATTTATAGTGGGTTGTTTTCCGAATTGTGAAGGCGCCTGCAGCTCCTGCAACATTGAATGAAAAGCCCGTAAATACAATGCACACAAAACGTTATCATTGGCTGGAAAACAAAAGTTTTCAAAACGACGGTTGTGTACTTCTGACAGGACGTTGCTTACCCCGAAAACTGTGTTAAATTAATGGGTCCCCCCCCCCCCCGGGACCAAACTATACAAAACAATAGATATAGGTTTTTAGTTCAACAAATAATTTGATTAGTCCACATTGCGTGATGTATAATTAACTTGTACTACTGGATATGTATAATAAGGATAGATGTCTTCAGCGACGGAGTCTCTCTTAACTCATCATTTTGGCGGCCCTCTTAACACGGATGGAGCTCGCTCGCTCACTCGTAGCCGTTGTGTTTAACTGGTGAATGTACATTTAAATGACGCCATAACCTCTTGCTCCAATTTTCTTTTACCAACGTCATACTATCGCGGTGGTTTGGATGCCGATGTTGTTGCGATTATCTTCCACTGTGGTTATAAGATGGCTGCCATTTTAATGCGGTTGGGTGTCCCCACAAAACATCTAGGAGCTTTTATTATTTATACATATTCTTTCTTACTACTATTATTGTATTCCAGCTATAATTAAAAAACTCCAAACATTTTACTCGCAAGGCCCAGTTGGGCGCCCCTCATCTTGTTCTGTAATGGCTTTCCCGTGGTCTTTGGTCCTTCTTTTCGCGGTTTCTTTGAACGGTTCAATTTATCTTTAGTTCGCCTCAAGATGCCACATAATGGATCGATGGATAGGCATCTTCGAGGGAGAACAGTGTTTGCAGCTTGGCTTTCCATCCAAACTTTCAAGCTGCGAGACAAATGCGTTATGGGACCCGGAGTAAGCTGTTTCATTATATAATTTATGCGACCGTGGGCTTGCTGCTGGTTGCAAAAAGCCTAATACTCTGAGTAGTAAAACTCAGGTTTCTTTTTACACGCCATCACAAACAATAGTCAGTTCACACCAAGTCGCAATTCGCAAAAAAAATGACTTCCGTAACACAATGCCGCTTCAATTTAAAATTGTGTTGGCGCCAAATGATACTGTAATGTCATTGGTTGCATTCCCTTACGCCACCGACATAATGGCCGGAACTCTGTATGAGGGATACTTTACAAACACAACCTTCCCCATTGATGCTTTCTCGACACCACCCACCGCTTCCATATGGTTTGTATTTATATCTGTAGGAAAATGATACTGTCTGATATGTTGCATGTCATCATGGAAGAGCGTTTGAGGTCGCAGTGGATTTAGTGAGAAGAAAGAGAGCACGGAGTTTTGTGATCACTGCAACGATTTTTGTTTCACATGCCATTTTGTCACAAAAAATTTTTCTTTGCAAAATTGATACGAATACCATAAGTTATTTTGATATAGCAATTAAACTACTAAAATTTATAATATGTGTCCCTGGACCACAA
>NW_024874024.1:0-1826 GCF_018340385.1 Cyprinus carpio
ACTAGATGGAGACACTTTCCCAGTCGCAATGCACCATGCTCCTCACCTGAAGTCTCCTCTGAGCCTGTGTAACAGGGGAGAGAAGTTCAATCTGAGCCTTGTCCAGCAAAGAGAGTTATCAGGGGTTAACTGCCACAGTTTCAACAAACTCATTTCCACGACTTGTATTGCTGAACATCAAGATTCACAAAGGATTTATCTTCCAGCATCAGTAAGGCCAGCCTGCAGAACAAGGTCTTTGTGCTCTGGCAGCATCAGAGTTTTCTCAATCATACCAGGGTTTGGCCACTGATCAGGGGTCAGGAATAAAGGAAAGAAGGGCCACCGAGGTCCAATGAGATTAGGTTTGGTTAGATCAGTCAGATTCTTGCCCCTAAGGTGATATCATCAGCTGGATTGCTAGTAGTATTAACATAACGCCATTGATCAGGAGCAGAGTACTTTAAGATTTCAGTAATGCGGTTTGCAACAAATACTCTTATAGCTGTAAAGTCTCCTCGAACGAATCCAGTTGAGTACCGTCATCTAATCAGACCACAGTATTGTTTGTTGAATGAGCAGATCAAGTTCCCCTCTGCAACAGATTTGCCAATTGAACTCGTGAGGGCAGCACACAATTCTAGACGCAGGTATAGAAATTGGATTACGAGGTGCAACTCTGGATCGGCCATCACAGCGAGACTAGAACTTCACTCTCCTGATTGACAGTCCTTAAGTAGGCCATCGACCCAAGCCACCCTCTGAAGCATCACAAACACGGTAACTCCCAACCTCCTCCTAAGGGAATTTCCATCAAGACTGGACTGAGACTCATGCCGCTTCTGGTAGTGTTCAATGGATGTGATAGGAAGCAGGAAGCTCACTCCTCCCATGCTACCTAGGCCTTCTTAATACCTTCAGGTAGTGCAGGATCATCCCATTGTCTTCCTCTTTACTCCACATTTGTTGAAGCAGGACTTTGGCTCTAGTGGTAAAAGGTAGAAGGAACCCTATAGGGTCATATTGACTTGCAAGGACCCTATAAACATTGCTAAGGTAAGAGAATCATAAGCAACAGGATCTACGTTTGTAACCGAGGTATCCCTGGCACAGTGCCACCAATCCCAGCATACCTTCACCAGGATCTGAACAGTCTTGGATTTCTAACCAAAGTTCAGTAAGTGTGGTCCGACTTCTGGCGTCCGCTGGGCAGATCCTCCACCACCTCTGAAACATTACTTCTGCCCACTGCCTAATTTCTCAAAGCTCTCCATCTCCCTCAAATGGGTCCCAGAATCTCCTTTCAACCAACTCCTTCGCTGTCGGGATGTCCATAACACTTTGTAGACAGTTATCAAACACAAAAAAGCCTTCGGTGATAGACTCCTTAACATCTTCACAATCCTCTGGTAGAGCTCTTACATGCTTTTGCAAAGTTTACAAACCGCAGACAGCAAGGGCTACAGGTAATTTCCAAATGGCAAAACTTGCTATTCATAAACATCAGCTGGCTTTATCCAGTCTCATGCGTTTCAGCCACAGAAAAACGCAGAGGAGAGGTTTATCAGGAAGGCAACAGACAAACTTGATGAAACATGGACTTAATATCACCACTAATGGCCACAGGATCGCTCCTCTAAAAACTAAGGAGTACACCTATCAAGGATGACCCTAAGGTCGGACCAGGGCAGTGAGATTTAAAGCATTCAGTGATTCTCCTTTATACATATAGGAACAGTTAAACACTAATTCGATTCTTTCCATTATGCTTTTTACTTAGATGGTGAGGTACAAACCAGGACTCTCACTCTCACTTTGAAAGGCTTCTTCATGACTCAACTTCCTCA
>NW_024874025.1:0-1842 GCF_018340385.1 Cyprinus carpio
TACTGACATATTCAGAAGTGTCATTCTAGTTAGTTTTATTAGTATTTAGTTTCCTTATTTTCAAATAATAATAATAGTAATAATATGTAGTAATAAAAATAGTAATAAAATTAGAGTCAGCCAGCTGGCAACGGTTCAAGGAGCAGAGGAGTAATGCCTCTTATAATTAAGAATATTATTTGTTTTTATTTAACATTTATTTAACATTTTTCTTGGCTTTAATACACTTCTCAACGTATGAATGTTTATCAAGAAACACATTCCTAGGGCTCCTATCGATATTAACTTTATCGCACAGACAGACAGACAGACAGACAAGATGTATAGACAGACAGATAGATGTAGGACAGATAGATAGATAGATAGATAGATGATAGAGATAGATAGATGAGATAGAGACAGACAGATAGATAGATAGATAGAGATAGATAGATAGACAGATAGATAGATGGAATAGTGCTAACGTTCATCAAAGAAACACTTAGGTCCCCCTGTTAAATGGTAAATCATGCATATTCTTGCTGCTTTGATTTTGCCAATTTCATGTTGGACTTTGAAAATGTCTAAATGGCTGGGGTCTTCTAAATCAATGTTACAATCAACATATATGCTGTAAACACTGTATTGTCAACCTTGCCAGCAGCATTCAGAGATAGTGAGAATGTGAAATATTGTTAAATGTAAGGTCAACCAATCAGGCGTCGACTTCACCATCTAACAGGGACCAGTGTCCTTTAGTCGAGTGAAAATCACTCACTACATGCAATAGACCTGTTGCTGTGTAACGTTTTACATGTACATTTTAGCCTGTGTGGAAATTGTTTTTTAATTATTTTGACATAGTTTTTCAGCACAAAACACAAATGACCCTCACTGCCCATAAGAACATCAAAGGAGGATTCACAGAGCGTCTGGACAAAAATGAATGTCTTGTAATGTATAATGCACCCTCAGCACTACCGAAAGTGTTCCCGCCATCATTGAATCGAAACGTGCACGCCAAAGATTTAAAAGCCGCATTTTTAATACCCCAAGGCTTTGAGAGGACTCCCTGATGCGCCGCAGAAATTAGGGCTAATATAACATATCTAGGCTAGCTATTAGGTATGTAGGCTATAACAGGTTTTGTAGTTGTTCTTAGATTCTGCATCTTGCTTGGAAATTGTGTCTCTATTTGCACTTTAACATATATAGAGAGCACTTATTGTTTCTACTTAATATGACTATTTTTATGTTTACGTATTATGTGTTTATTTCTATGTTCAATTTAGGAAAGGGAGTTCCCTTTCAGTCGGTCACTTGATATCACGCCGGTGATGACTTACAAATTGGGATCCTACCTCTTCGGTCATCACCGATGTGATCGCCTCTCTGTTCCCTCCTTCAGGGGAACAAAGGTTACATACGCAAACCAGACGCCTCAGTTAGGAGGTCAAACGCCTCTAGAAGCTCATAATTCATGTAGGGTTCTAATGTCTGATGAAGTGGGATGAGACTCACATGAAATCATGCAGGAGATGAAGCCAGTCAGTTGAACAAAAACCTTTTTACAGAGCTTGAGTGTTGTTGTTTTTACTGCATATGATAATTCATACTCAGAAAGTAGAACTGAAATGATATTTATTACAAGATGATTAGTTAAAGTAAATTTTTTCCAGTCAAAAAATATTTATAGACCAGTATTTGGTCATTGAGAATTTTTTTTTTTTTTTAAATGTGTAAAAAAAAATCTTGTCTTGTCTCTCGTGTCTTGAGTTAAGTGTCGGCATTAATGATAATCAAACAACAAAAGACGCAGGAGAAAAATCATTCCCTGCTCTTGACAGAAATGGTATTTGTAGC
>NW_024874026.1:0-1670 GCF_018340385.1 Cyprinus carpio
GCCGTCTATAAAGTCAGTCTGCCTGAAAATTCTCCTGTAGATACTGTAGTGGTGACAGTGAGCGCTACTGATGCTGACGAGGGACAAAATGGAGAAGTGACGTATGAGTTCAGTCGTATTTCTGACAAAGCCAAAAACCTGTTTTCATTAGATCCAAATACAGGTGCCATTCGAGTTACGGGTTCACTAGATTATGAGGACGAAATTGTTTATGAATTGCGCATTGAAGGGAAAGATGTATTTGGTTTATCCAGTGATGCTAAGGTTGTAATAGAACTTACAGATGTTAATGACAATGTTCTGAGAGACATTGAAATCTTTGCGCAGCCCCGTTCCTGAGAATACGTTACCCGGTACAGAGGTTGGCATCATTAATGTGCAGGACAGGGACTCTGAGAATAACGGACAGGTGCGCGCTGCTCCATTCAGCAAAACGCGTCCCATTTAAACTGGTACCTTCAATCAAAATTACTATTCTGGTGACTACAGGTGAATTAGACCGCGAGCTGCTCTCTGATTATAATATTACAACCACTGCTACTGATGAGGGCTCTCCGCCTTTATCTTCCACTAAGAACATATTCACTTGACTGTTGCTGACGTGAATGATAATCCCACCTGTATTTCAGGAGAAGAGTTACAGAGCTCATGTGCAAGAAAATAACAAACCTGGCTCCTCTATTTGTTCAAGTATCAGCTACAGACCCGGACTGGAGACAGAATGGCACTGTCGTTTATTCTCTGTTGTCCTCTGATCTCAATAGCGCAACGGTGGTCCTCCTTCCTATCCATTAACGGAGACACCGGAGTGATTCATGCTGTGAGAATGTTTTGATTCACGAGCACTTCAAAAAGTTTCAAAGTGCTCGTGTTAGCCAGAGACAACGGTTCTCCTCCTCTGAGCAGTAACGGCGACCGTGAGTGTCTTCATAACGGATGAGAACGACAACTCCCCTCAGATATTATACCCTTCTCCGGAAGGAAACTCCTTCATGACCTGAGATGGTGCCCAAAGTTGCGCAGTGGGCGCGCTCCCTGGTCTCAAAGGTGATCGCAGTGGACGCGGGAGTTGTTCTGGCCAGAACGCGTGGCTCTCGTATCACATTATTAAAGCGACAGATCCGGGACTTTCACTATCGGTGTCCACAGCCCGGAGAGATCAGGACGCAGCGGGACGGCATTTCTGAATCCTGACAGCATGAAACAGAACCTCGGTATTGTGTCCGTGAGAGATAACGGACAGCCCTCTCTCTCAGCCACGTGCGCGCATTGTCATTTACTTATATCAGATAACCCTTGGCTGAAAGTGATACCAGAACTGAAAGACATGTCTCGCGACGAGAACAACTCGAAACTGACGTTCATTTGATCATCGCGCTGGTGTCCCCCCCACCCCCCCGTTTCCACTTCCCCTTCCTGACCTTCATCATCATCATCGTGGCCGTGAGGTTTTGTCCTGGGAGAAAGCCCAGACTGTTGTTTGATGGAGCTGTAGCCATTCCCAGCGCTTATCTTCCTCCAAATTACACGCGAGGTGGAGGGCGCGGGAACTCTCCGCAGCACTTACAATTATGACGCATACCTGACCGCGGGCTCGCGCACTGGTGACTTCAAGTTCGTCAGATCTTATAATGAGGGAGCACACTGACTGCTGACCTGACTCTGAAAAA
>NW_024874027.1:0-2346 GCF_018340385.1 Cyprinus carpio
TCACCGTCAGAATAATTGGCTTCCCGTCAGAATAATGGGTCGTTTACGCGCCGCTTCTCCAAGCGCACCAACTACCGCATTGCATATTTTTGGCCAACAAAGAACCGGGCTGGAAGAAATTATTATGAATTTGTCAAAAATAGCAAGGAGACATTAACTGTTGATTAATAATCATGGTGCTTTCTGTGTCGCTGCCTAAGCATCGCTGCGGACCATCGCCATGAACGCCAGAGAGAGAAATGCACATTTCATATGGATTAGGCCTACATATTCAGAGAGAGTAGCCTATTTATTTTCCGCTTTTGAATATTTTTCGCTTAAAAAAGTAGTCACATTTTTAAGCTTTCTATAATAGATAGCCTATATTTCTCAAAAACTGTCTTGACAGGGTCACAAGTCTGAGATTCTGCGCCCTTCTCAGATTCACCTCGTTCGTCATATCGTGATCGCTGCGCCAGGCACCTTATTACATTGTGTGTGCTAATATATTTGCATGCATTTATTATATACTACAAGGCCCCTATGGGTCTGCTACAAATATTGATCAAAATTAAGATACAATTTATACAAAACGAAAATCTTTTAAACAGAGTCTTTCTACAGCACAAAACTCAATAAAGTGGTCAAAATCATGTCTTACCACTCCATGTCTCATAGGCTATTATGCATGATGTATCATATCTTTCTCATGCTGCATGCTCACTTTCATAATAAACATTGATTAAATAAATAAAAAAATTACATTAGCCTATAATATTTAAACAAATATGAAACCAAATATGTTTTCTTTAATGGCTACAACACATAGCCTAAACAGTACAGAGATTTTTTTTTTATTATTTTTTTTATTTATTTATTTTTATTAAACATCAAAGTACAAGTACATCAGGTACAATTTTTGTGTATAAAACAGTAACAATCACGCCAGGGGAGAAGACTAGTAGAGAAATTTCATGTCATCAGTCACAACATAATGGCGTCACATATTTTCCAAACCAGGCCTCAGCCCCCCGCATGATGCAACAGCTTCCAGTGGCGCCTGGTGTTGCCATGCAGCGATGTCAAACTTGAATATTCTGTTCTGGTGATTTTTTGAGGCATGCTCAGAATTGCATGAAACTCAAAACACATATCAGTATTAATGATAGATAGACAATGGCAAAAGCTCATAAAAAGAGTGTGGAAGAGGCACAAAATTGAAGAAAATTGCCTAATAATTCTGCATACCTGAATATAAGAAGTTTTTCTCTTCCAGCCTTCATAGACAATTATATATCACTCATAAATGATTAAATACAAAATTAATGCTAGTTATTAAGATTGATGTCGTTTGGAATTGGTAAAATGTACTTGGAAAAAAATCTGAATATCAACATGCCTAATAAAATCAATAAAGGTTTTAGTAACACTTTATAATACAGGTCTAATTTGTTAACATTAGTAAATGCATTGACTAAAATGAAATAATATATTTCCACAGAATTTATTAATGTTTGTTGATTTTAGTTCACAGTGCATTAACTAATATTAACAGATTAAACTTTTTTTTTTAAGGTTTGAATATTAACTGACATTGACATGCTATATAATTATTGTTCATGTTGAATATAATAGTTAATGTTAATGTAAAAGTGTTACTAACGTTTTATATATTGTTCTGTGTGTGTGTCTTTCACAGTCTTGATGGTTTGGATTAACCCTTTAATTGCGAATCCTTTAAAACCAGACTGCCAGAGAGTTACTGTAATGCATGCTACCGCTGGGCAACAAGTTTTTCCCTGATACCACCCGAGGGTTGGCGTTGCACTGATGGCTTGAGGCCCAGCCATCGCTGCTTGCAGCTATATTTTAATTGAATTTAGTCTGTGGAAACAGGGATTTCCTTTTTATGGAGCACATTCAAAATCAAAAGACAAATCCAGTCATTTGAGTTTTGGAGGGCTTTTATTTTGTTATGGGAAATCAGACAGTCCTGACATTGGGGAAATGGCATTTTGGACTGGTGTACTGTTAATCAAAAGGAAACTTTTTTTTTTATAACTAAGGAGAATTGACAAGAAAAGATATGGTTATATTGCCATTGCAGTTAAAGGGTTTTAGTTTGTAATTATCTTTTCTCACCATTTTTTTTTTCTTTTGAAAATACTACATTTATTATTACTCAACATTTGAAGTCATTTCATTTTTATCAAAAGCGTTTTTCAAAGCGTGTATTATTTTGAATTTATATATATTTATGTATGTATGGATGTATTCATTAGTTACTGATTGATGTCAAATTCAAATTTGTTTATTGTTGAGGATAACCGCTTGAGATGAAACATCTCGTTTTCGAGGGGTGTCATT
>NW_024874028.1:0-2664 GCF_018340385.1 Cyprinus carpio
ATCAAGGCTCAGTTTAGTTTCACGAAGTTTCTGCTGTTGCCATTTGGCTTGCGCTTACTAGATGGAGTAAGAAATAATCAGCCCTCTCATATAGCTTTGCAAGTTTCCCATAAATAAAGAGGGTGTGCTGAATCAGTGAGTTAATTGACAGAAATATTTGAGTCGCACAAAAAAAAGAGAGAGAAGAAAAGCCGAAATCCTTAAGTAAACTAGTGTTAAAACGCCACCTTCTTGGTCCTGTGGGACTCCCTGAACTAATAAAAAAAAAAAAAAAAAAAAATCCAACTACTACAGCGGCGCAATTGATTGATACCAAAATGTTACCCAACTCACAGCTAGCGACCGATTGCAAAAACAGCTATTAAATTAGAAAATAGTCAATCTTGAGACTTTGTGCGGGGGCATAATAGAAGGTAAAGCCCTTTTGTGTGGGGGGTTAAAGTCGCCAAACACCAAATAACAGTCCTTGCAGAACTACTAGTTTCCTTTGAATCTTAGATAAAGGGGTTTTTAACAGGCCATTTGTCCCAAAGGGTTCCTTAGCATTAAAATCCCCTCGATTATAATGTTCAGAGGGATATACAGAAATTGCAAGGGTTAGATAGAAAAATTAAGGGAAAATTTGGAGGAAATACACTTTAGCAGGATACCTTTTCCCCATTTAAAAAACCCCATTAAGATAAACTATCTAACCAAACTTCTTTGTCGCTCTTTACGACATAAAAGGGAGTCTTATTAATAATTAGCAACCCCTCTACTATAGTTGGAATATGAAAAAAGATTTGGCCAATCCGTTGGTTTTTAATTTTAAAATGTGCCTCCAATCCAGATGGTTTCCTTGTAGTAAACATATACCCTTTCCTTTTAAGAATAGACATAACCTCCTTTAATTTTGTGTTCATGCAAACCCCAAAAATTTAAAATGGGGTATTCTTAATTTACTACCCGCATATGTATAGCGCAAATTTTAAGTATAGAGCAAATACAGAGATAGGAACTGCTTCCTCACTTTATATAAAGTAAACAAATTTAAGTAAGCTCAATGAAAAAGAGCCTGGCCGAAGCTTCAACAGTGAACATTAGTAACAAGTATATAAACAAAACAATAACCAAAAAAAACACAAAAAAACGAAGAGGAGGGGGAGGGAGAAGAGGACAGAAAGGAAAACATTGTGAACAATACATATACAAGGGGTACATTCCCCATAACAAGACCACTGGCGAACGGAAATTTGCGCACCAAATCAATAAGCGCTTGTTCAGTGCAAAAAAGGCTTTTGCCTAACGCCAACTCTCAGCGGGAACTATGGCTACTTGATAAACACACTGAACAACTCATCATTGAAGAAAGAAAACCATGCACTTTTATTGCTAAACCTGTCTCAATCCATTGAACAAATGTAGACGAGTACGAAATCAAGCAAAACTTAAAAGATGAGTTTTTCCAGCATACCCATAGAGGGCCTCTCACCCCCCATGCCATGGGGCTGGAAACGAAGTTCAACAGAGAATCATAAAATTATATAAGCCCGAGATAGCGTAAAGGCCATATAGAGTACAGCTCCACCCATTCATAGAAGAAAATGTCTTACTTTGTCGAGTCAATAAAGGCCAGAGCTTCATCAGGGGAACTCACAAACTTTAGTAGCTTTAACGATGGTAATTCGGAGTGTGGCTGGGTTAAAGCATGACATACTGAGCTCCCATCTGCTGTAGCTTTTGTCTCACCACATAGGAACTCCTTTCGCTTGCGTTGAACATCAGCGGAAAAATCCTGATAGAACGTAAAATCTTACAGCTGCTGTACATCAGATCTCCCCTTTGTGCCGCCTCGCCTGCTGGCAATCCACAACCCGCTGCTTATCCTGAAAGTTGTGGAAGCGGACAATAAGCGGACGGGGCCTCACTTCTGCCAGCTGCTGCATAAAGAGATGCGATGAGCTCTCCAGTTTTACATCCCCGACTTTGTCTCAATGCCGAGGAACTCTGGGATCCAAGTTCTGAAGATATGCGGTCGGATTGAGTTCCTTCAGCATTTTCAGGGAAGGCCAATGATGCGAATTTTTCCTCCGGACCTCGATTTTCTATATCATCCAGGTGGTACCGCGAAAGTGATCTAAACTTACGCTGCGGAGAGACTGAATCTGCTGTCGCTGTATCAACTGGAAGACTCCGGCCTCAGCAATTCTATTCTCGGCTTCATTAAGTCGGACCGCCGTTTTGTTCGGGTTACAGCCAGTAATGGCTTGAACAGTCTGTGCAAGCTTATCTCCAGCTTATCGCCAATCACCTTTGTGATTTTCTCAGTCATCTCCTGTAGCGCTCTGGATAATGCTGGATCAAGTTGGTCAGCATCGCCTTCTGCGCATGGCAGCAGTCCCTCGCTTAGCTGCTGCTCAGGTAGATCCTTTTTCGAAGTTTCTTCAATGGTTTCGCATTTTCACAAAAAGAATCAGGCCAAAAAGTTTCTAATGACATAGTACTCAGGTTGCATTCAGCTAAAATGCATTAAATTCAGTGCATCTAAGTGAGCAAATGATGAGTTTTATATTGAGTGAGGCAGGAGCATTAGCAAAAGGCCCACCTCATGCCGCCATCTTGATCCCCCGTCTGGGTGTTTAGCTGCACTTTAATTCTGAGAATTAAATTCAGTATTTATCCTGA
>NW_024874029.1:0-3469 GCF_018340385.1 Cyprinus carpio
ATTTACATGAGAGCACCCCTCACTTTCACGAGAGGAGCAGAGCTGAGCTCCCCAGAGAACAAAGAGGATGGTCCAGACGGGATCGAACCCGCCATCTTGGCGCTATTAGCAATACCGCTTCAACAACCGAAAGCTAACCGGGCCGACAATTTGAACGTATATTCTTCCCCAATATGCCAAAAATTTCATGATCACTTCATGACACAAAGAGGAGCAAAAGAGTTTCGGTGACCAAGCCTCACCAAGGGCTCGTCCGGGATTTGAACCACGACCTCCTCGCTGCACCCAAAGCGAGGAATTCATAATTTCTAGGACCGCAATCGAGCGCCTGCTTCCTCGTTGTGTACGTTGATCCACTTTGCCTGGCCACATACTCCTGCCACTCAAATGGGTTTTAAACGCAAGAAGCATCATTGCACTCTGAAGGCAGAAAAAAGTGCTAAAGTATCGTACCCCTCTAGCCTCACCTCCAGAGTTGGGTGTAGGATAGCCGTGCAGAGAGTCCTTAAATGAAAGCGGAAGCTGGATTTCCAGAAATGGCTGAAGCAAGTATTGCCCACAAAGTGCCATTTCCCAGTCATGCTTAGTATTAAATCTAATTAGTCTGAATGGGGATTCAAAACAGACGCCCGCAAACCGTCAAATCTTATTTCCAAATACACACATCGTCAAATAATCAAATCAGCGTTGACCATACAGCAAGAAAAGAAGAGATGCACAAAGACAAATCTGTGCTGCCTTTTTACGCTCCAGTGCAGATAACAAAATTTCATTTACCGTTGTAGTGAAGGCACCGTGGAAATGGGAAAGCAGAAAGTATTACCCTTTGCAATGCTCCCCCTGGTATTCCAACCTTAATTGATCACAAAAGTCGCTGATGATACGCGGTATCCGTACTGGGAAAGCCAAAAGTCAATGATTTGTAATAATCACATGTACGATCAACAATAAAAATAAAATCAGAAGTTTGATGGCAAAGCGTGGCGCCAGAAACATGAAACGCTCAGAAAAAGGTCATTTAAAGAAACGCTTCTGAATGAAACAAGCTTCGCATTAGAAGAAGAAAATAAAATGATCTAATAAAAAGATGACAGCCATCACGATTTGTACGTGAGTGAAAAAAGAACAAGAAAACGAGAGCAAGGACGAAAGAAGAAAAGGAAAAAAGAGAAAAAATCGACCTCCTGACATTGGAAGATTTCTGGCCATCTTCGAGATGGAAAGTCAAAGCCAAACAAATTGAAAACCGGCCCCGCGAACGGAGATCTAAAATGGGGGTGGACCTGAAATACGGAAGAGGACCTCTTCCAGAGCTTAGGAAGAAACACCTCCGCATCAGCAAGCGGTCCCTTCGACGGTGGGAAACAGAAAGGACTTGTGTTTTTTGTCGGCCTTTTGGCTGTGTACCTCGGCGTGATCCAAAGGCATTAGTGTATGTAAACAGGAGTTCCACAACATATACTGGGAAGCACTCGACCAGAAGGGCCATGGCAAAACAAAAGCAGATTTTCAGTTTTCACTCTAAAAACTAAGCTGGTGGGCTACCGCAAGATAAACAGGCTGAAGAGGAGGCGGCTCTTTTCTGGTGCTCCCCGGAACGCCCCTGGCTACAGCGGCCCGCACCGCATTAGCAAAACCACCTCCGCTTAGTCTTTGAAGTGATGCGCCGTTACATCTGGTCTCACCAGGGTACCTGAATAACGGTAGCCGTCATAGGCGCCTGTAGTGGTAGCGGACTACGTCTCCATCTCCAAGCAGAGATCAGCCCTTTCCGCCATCCTCCAATCAGATGCATCGAGCTTTGATGCTGGCAGCTTCATGTTCTATCCTGCTTTCAGTCAATGCCGATAAAAAGGCGTTTCAAAGCCATCCCGTTGTCCGCCTGCCATGTCCATCAGATACTGAACCCCTGATCCGCCGCCGCCATCTCCATCCAGCGCCAACCGGCCGCACCATGGAACGTCCAGAATTGTCGTAAAGTACCGCTCGCCCCGCGTACTAAATCCACTCATTGGGCCGCCAGAAGAAGCTCTTAAACTTGTGCGCTTGATATTTGCGTTACCTGACGCCAAAGAGGACACAGGTATTCCAGCGAGACTGAAGCTCGGATCACTGGGATTTCAAAGTCCAGAGGATAACCATTACCACCATGGGAACCCAATAACGCCTCACTGGGCCACCTCTGGAAGGAAAATACGTGATGTGGGGGTTTGTGCTTAGCCATTAGACCGGTTGGTTAGGATATCCCAGTGAACACGACAAGCCCACCTCGACCAAGAGCTCAAGGACAAGGAGGGTATTGCGAAACCGAGACGAACCACGAGCCTTTAGAATCAAGTCTAACGCTCTTCCAACAGAGCTGTTTGCCAAACCCACCAGTGCTAACCACAGGGATTACAGGAGAGCACCCTCACTTTACGAGAGGAGCCGAGCTGAGCTCCCAGAGAAACAAAAGAGGAGGCCGTACGGGGATGAACCCGCGACCTTGGCGTTTTAGCACCAACGCTCTCACCAACTGAGCTAACCTGGACGGATAATGACGATATTCTTCCCATATGCCAAAAATTTCATGACGCCCATGACACTAAAGAGACAAAGAGGGTGGGGGGGGGGGGGATCAGGGACCAAGAATCACAAGGGCTCGTCGGGTTGAAACCGGGACCTTCTCGCACCCAAAGCGAGATCAACCCCTAGACAACGGCATGCTCGCTTGTGCTGTTGATCCACTGCCAGCCCCCGAGCATCTTGTTCAAATGGACGTTAACGCACGAAGACTCATACAAAATCTGAACTATGGCAGCGCCAGCACGTACTCCTCCAGCCTCACCCGTTACAGGATAGTCAGCGGCATCCAATGAAAGCAGGTGCCGATTCTCAGAACAAAGTACGCCTGAAGGCCAGGCAGCCATTTTCCAGTCGCCAAGCAGCATGCACCATCAGTCTTTAACATCAAACCCATCCGTCCAAAATGCCTAATAATCGAGCACCAAATACACATCGCCAGAGCTCGCAACGCTTTACCAGCAAAACAAAAGAAAAGAAGAAGTCACACAAAGTCCAATCTGTGCTGCTTTTAAATACTGTGTGTGTGCAGAGGTAACAAATTTAGCGATGAGTAGAAAGGCAGCGTCTCCGTGGAAAGTACTGCACTTTGCCGCAAATTTCCTCATGCTTTCCAACCGGTCAATCGCAAAAAGTTACACTTCTGATACAGGATCCCGATCTTGTGAGAAGCCAGAATAAATTATTTGTAATAAATACTGTAAAGAAAACAATAAAAAATAAAAATCAGAAGTTGATGCAAAGTGTGGTACAATAACAGGAAAGCTCAGAAAAGTCATTAAAGAAAGTGAATGAAACAAGTAGCATTACGAAGGAAATGAGCTAATAAAAGATAGGACAGCCATTCACGATTACCAGAGGCATAAAGAACAGAGAGCAAGGACGAAAGAAGAAAAAACGACTGACA
>NW_024874030.1:0-1721 GCF_018340385.1 Cyprinus carpio
TGTCAGAGACTTCCACCAAGCACGACACTCATGAACATCCAGACTAGTGCACCAGAAACATCTACAACAACTTCAGAGACATCCAACTCCTGAGTGAAACACCACGCACTAGGAACCACAATAAACAGAGACTCCTGCTCCTGAAGCATCCACCACTATTGCAGCAGAACCATCCCAACAACACAACAGAGAGACTTCCACAATCATGACTCCAGATAAAACATCCACCACTAGTGTAATAGAAATATCTACAACATCCAGAGACTTCCACAATCATGACTCCTGATGAAACATCCACCACTAGTGCACCAGAAGCATCTACAAAAAACAGAGAGACTTCCACAATCCACGACTCCTGCTGGAAACATCCATTACTAGTACACAGAAACATCTACATCAACAGAGACTTCCACAATCATGACTCCTGCTGAAACATCCATCACTACTTTAGCAGAAACATCTACAACAACAGAGACTTCCCACAATCATGACTCCTGCTGAAACATCCATTACTAGTTTAGCAGAAACATCTACAAAAACACAGACTTTCACAATCACAACACCGAAGAAACATCCACCACTAGTTTAGCAGAAACTGAGTACAACAACAGAGACTTCCACAATCACGACTCCTGATGAAACATCCACCACTAGTGCACCAGAAACATCTACAACAACAGAGACTTCCACAATCACGACTCCTGCTGAAACATCAATTACTAGTACACAGAAACATCTACATCAACACAGAGACTTCCACAGTCATGACTCCTGCTGAAACATCCACCACTAGTTTAGCAGAAACATCTACAAAACACACAGACTTTCACAATCCACGACACACCTGATGAAACATGCCACCACTAGTTTAGCAGAAAACATCTACAACAACAGAGACTTCCACAATCACCACTCCTGATGAGGAAACATCCACCACTTAGTTTATCAGAAACATCTACATCAACAGGAGACTTACACAATCACAGCTCTGCTGAAGCATTTACAACAACAGAGACATTCACAACCATGACTCTGATGAAAATATACACCACTAGTGTAGCAGAAACATCTAAAATCAGCCAGAGACTTCCACAATCATGACTACTGATGAAGCATCCACCACTAGTGCACCAGAAACATCTGCAACATCAGAGACTTCCATAATCATGACTCCTGATGAAACATCAACCACTAAGCGACCAGAAACATCTACAATGTCAGAGACTTCCACAATCACGACACCTCATGAAACATCCAGCACTAGTGCACCAGAAACATCTACAACAACAGACACTTCCACAAAGACGAGACTCCTGATGAAACATTTACAACAACAGGAGACTTCCACGAAATCATGTCTCCTGCTGAAGCATCAACCACTATTGCAAAAGGCAAGAACCATCAACAACAACAAAAGACTTCCACAATCATGACTTGCTGATGAAACACCCACCACTAGTGGACCAGAAATATCTAGAACAACAGAGACTTCCCCACAATCACGACTCCTGCTGAAACATCCATTACTAGTACACCGGAAACATCTACAACAACAGAGACTTCCACAATCCACAACTCCTGATGAAAACATCTACCACAAGTTTACAGAAACACCTACAACAACAGAGACTTCCACAATCACAACTCCTGATGAAACATCCACCACTAATTACGCTTGCAGAGAACATCTACAACAACAGAGACTCCAACAATCATGACTC
>NW_024874031.1:0-1921 GCF_018340385.1 Cyprinus carpio
CTGCACCTCGCCAGAATCTCCGTGAACTTCGTAGTGTCCTCTTGCAACAAGATCGACACTACTAAAAAATCCACTCTCTCCAGCGAAGATAGCGATGTTGCTATCATCTGTGATGTAAACACTGGAACTACACACCTTAAATTAAAATTGAGAGTTGTCTATAAGATTATATAGTTTTGCTTAATTGTAACATTTTCTAATAATTGGCACAGATGGGCAAATTCGGACCGATATAAAGTTGGTTCGACGTTTGACGTTGGATATTAGACAGATATTCAGCCACGAAAAACTACAATAAATTCTTAGTGGATGAGTATAATTGTATAAAAAATGGCTTATCTGAAAAGCAATAGAACGTAGAACTGAGCACACATCGCAGTTTAATTGTTTTAATTCTCCTCGATTTGTTGCGAAACATAAAGACTCGAGCAGCACTGAGCTAGCGCTTAGGCCAGCTAGGGACCTTCTACAAAGTACATGAAAATGATAAAACGATAATTTTCTCCACCGGAAACAAGTTTTTTTTATATACTGAATAAAAACAAGATAATTTGAAAGTACCCGGCCTTTTAGAAAGATATAAAGACAAACACTTGAATGCTCACTGGGAATCAAAATAAAGAAATATCAAAACAAGATATATGTACAGTGGTTATTATTATATTATTACTATTAATAAATATATTAATAAAAGAAAAACAACATTTAAAGCATAAGTATTCCATAATCCAGTGGTTAAGTAGTAGCTCGATTCCATAGGTCCTGTGAGAACATTTTTTTTCATTATATTAACGAAGTGACACCAAATAAGTACACGCTATTAAAATTAAAACCAATAAAAGAAATTCTATTTTGGGGCCAATACCCCTCACCTGTATCAAACCCTCATGGTGTGTGTCTTGTTATTGTTTTCATAAGAAGATTTTTTATATTGTTCTAGTTGCAGAACTATAACAGAAAAAAATGTTATTGGAAATTCAACAAATAAGACAATACTGGCGAAAGGCGTTGTTTTTACCCCGGTGTTTTGACTTGAGTTTGAAAATCTACATTTTTAATAAATTGATTTATAACACACAGTTTTATTACGCCAAGGCATGTATTGTTACAGATTAGACAAACATGTTGATGGTGGTTTTAGCCACACAGAACTATAACAGAACACACACTACTGAAAATGAAACCAATACATCATTTTAGTTCAAAATAAATACAGTCTTCTATTTTAGCTACAAAAGGCTGTGTCTTGTTACAGTTTCATTAAGAACATTTTTGCAGTAGTTTTCATTGTCAAAAGTGATGCAAGAAGTGACTTTATTGACTTTCAAAATCAATTTTGAAGCCGTCAAAAGAGTCTCCAGTACTACTGCCCCCAGAGAATGTTTGAACTGAGTTTGACATTCAAAATATTTTAACAGGTGTTTTAAGGTTATTACTGGTCTTCTATTTCAAGCTTTAGAGTGTTCGTCTTTGTTGCTGTAGCCCTGAAGAAGACCATTTCTGATGTAAGTTTTACCGTCGCCATATAAAATCAGGGTACATGTTGCGTGAATTGGAATTCAAAGAATCTGTTAATAAGTGCATTTTAAATTGAATGCAGCTTTCTTTCTCTCAAATCCATAGGCTGTGTATTCTTAGAGATTCCTAGACAAACATTTTCTCCAATAAGTTTCACCGTCAAAGTTTATGGAGAAGTTATGCTATTAACGTTCATCAAAGCTTGCAAAGCCTTTCATAGAGTCTCCAGTGTTACTGCTACCCAGAGGAAGATACTGCAGGTGTTTTGACGGAGTTTGACTTTCAAAATATTTTAATAAATTCATTTAAAATGTATACAGATTTCCATCTCATCTTCAGAGGGTGTGCCTTGTTATGGAGTTTCTTTTGTGTCTTTTTTATTCAAACAAACATATTGTGTTTG
>NW_024874032.1:0-2496 GCF_018340385.1 Cyprinus carpio
CACTCAATAAGTTATGCATACTGTTTTATAATGTTATACAATACTGAGGTGCAGATAATTGCCACTATTTGCAATAAGTAGCTAGTATAAATATCAGAAAATCCTGCTAATTTAACTTAGTGTAAATAGAATCTATTGCAATCTATATTAAAAAAATGGCGTTATTTGCACTTAGTGTAAATAGCATCTATCCTTAGAAAAATACTTTCTTTCACTTGATGTAAAATATGGTGGGTTGTATTAATATATAATTTGAAGCGATTTTTGTAGACAGTGATATTTAAAATTAAACATTCTTGCAGAAGAAAAAAACCTTAAATTAATGAGAAGAAACCAGAAGAAATCTGCAAGAGGCTGTTCCCCACAGCTGGTACCTTTTCAAGCAATGGACTGTTGAACTTTCTGAGAGTGGCCAGAGAGGGAAGGCTGAGGGTCTCTTTCAATCTGGCTATAATGCCTTCCTCAGTGACCCAGTGCCTTGCCTCTGGACCACGTGGGAGCTGCACAGGACCTTTCGAGACCACAGGTGAGTTTCAGCGGATTATGGAAATTCTCTGAAAATTCAACATCCATCTTGATGCATTAATCTATTTCCTGTAGATGAAGCTGGCCGAGAATACCCCACAATCCCTGCCCCACCCTCTAAGTGGTGTAGTTTATCCTGGATGAGGAGGCTCTGTCTGCTGGAATTCAAGAGCCATTTTGCAGCATCATCAACAGAACTCCAGCCCACCTTCTCAAAGAGATCCTTTTTGGTGGGCTGACCACAGCACCAAATGGTTTTGTTTCTCTCAAAAATCCCATCCAACCCTGCGTCTCAGAGGCATATATTATTCAAAAATGGAGTTTATTAATTCTGGATGTATCTGTCCCACATAAGATCTAGAAAACACAGCTACATGTTTATACTGAGCTCCATTAATGAAAGAGAAGCACCCAGGCCTGGTAAAGAGATGGTGATCCATTCACCTTGAGAGGACTTTCCCGGGCAGAATCTCTCAGGGTGGAAAGGCTTGCCCACTGGGGATGTGGTTGCCATTTTGGATCTTACATTGAAGTCCAGGTCAAATGGTGTGAGGCTGCTCAGCTGACTTCCAGTATTTGGCAATAAATGGAAATATTTGCTCACCCTAGATGAAAATCTATGTCTTAAGGCAATATTGTGAGAAGCAGTGTTACTTTAGTATTATTTATAAATGATTAAAGTGTTTTATTATTATTTTATTAAAAAAAAATGAGTACAAATAACTTAGTTTTTAGTTAACACTAGTGTGAGTCATCACCTGCTGACACAATCAAATGAACACATTTTTCCAAGTACTCTCTCTCTTTAGAGTGAGCCTCTCTTGCTGCGTATCCAGGCTGACCCGTGCGCTGGTCCACCAGGCCCTGTGTTTGATAGAATCAATTACTATGACTTGCAGAGTGACAAAGTATTCAACCTCTGCTCATGGTTTTGACTGAGGCTCTCACAGAGCTTGGCGTGCGTGATTCCACACAGAAGTGAATGCGATCAAAAGATCCTTCACAGCCAGGAAAGTAAAAGTGTGTGTGTTGTTGTGGTTTAACATTTTATATACTGTCTGTATTCCACAAAGTATTCAACCTCTGCTCATGGTTTTGATGGGCTCTCTGGTCTTGTCTGCGTGGGATTCCCACAGAAGTGAATGCGATCAAAAAGATCCTTCACAGCCAGGAAAGTAAGTGTGTGTTGTTGGTTTAACATTTTATATACTGTCTGTATTCCACCCCCAAATGAGAGTGTTACAAGATCTTCTGTTAGGCCCTGCCAGGAGTCCCTCTGAGTAGAATTCTTGTGGTTGATCGTCTGTTCGCCGGTGAGGTGGGACTCTGGATGGAGGGATGGAGGTATGCAGGAGGAAGAATGTTGAATTAGAATCTGGGTAATTCACAAATCGTTGAACATTCTCACGTGATGCCCTATATTAAATTCTAATTATACCACTGGGATGTTAAATGCTTGTTTCTGATTGACTGATGACGTTCAGTTATATTTTCAGTTAAATGCACAGCTTATAGGCCTAGTTCCTGTCTGTTGACGCGTACAGTTCATCACTTAAGCCCGTATTACACACCTATTTTGAAGCAAAGGTCTCATACAGCCTTCAACAGCAAATGATTCAAAAACCTTGTATAGACACTGGCTGACAAACAAATATGACACTAACAATACAGGATACAAACAGTTTCCATGTTTTCTAACAAATTTTACCTTTCCTAACAATAATAATAATAATATTTCATAAAATGATTCAGAATGAAAAACTCAACACTGTGTTTTTGGTTCAGGTGTGCTGTGGGGAAGTATGAGATTGTGCCCTGCCCTGGTAAAATTGCTCACACATCTAGTGTGTGGGCACACACACAAACTTGCTACTGGATCTTAGCAATGTAATGAAGAGAAATGCCCTCAGAGTCGCAGAAGTTTGGATGGATGAATACAAAATAAATGTGAAACATGCCTGGGGGCTTCCC
>NW_024874033.1:0-3265 GCF_018340385.1 Cyprinus carpio
TAGAAAATGACCACATACCTGCAGGAAACAGGGATGGTAAATAATCAGAGCAAAACCACAGCCACTTAACATAAAATTAGAACATCATCATTAATCTCATTACACGCTTGAAATTACTGCATCCATTAAAAACCCCCCCTCACGGCCTTTTCAAATCAGTTTGACCTCTATCCTAAACTAGAGTTTCATAAAAAAACACTGCAAAGGAAGCCATGCCTTGCCTTTTTCTTCTCAAAGACCGTTTTTCTGCTGTTACATTAGACAGTTTAATAACTTGACTCTTCTGGCTTTGTGTGCAGCTGGCTGTCGTGGGCCAAAAATACCACAACTCTAAAAGAGAAAACCTGCCTGGAGTCTGTTTAAACCTAATTAGAGACAGCTTAAATAACATAGGCAATCTACTGCATTCCATAAGAGGAATGAAAAGTGTTTCTCATCTCTCACCAGGAGGAACCGCATCAAATCTTATACCCTGATCAATCACAATAACAGAAACAAATGTGTTGCCAAAAGAGTTCCTGAGTGGTTCTCAGTTAACTTTTATGTAGTTTCTAGGAAGCGTTTTGGGTGGTTTTAGCAATGGATCAAGAATCAAAACATTGATATTCTGAGATCATAAAGCTGAGTTCAGGTGTTGCCACAATGTAAGTCTAGGATTGTTTTCATCCTTTTATCATCCATAAAAGGCACGTTTAGATACTTTCAAAAAGTAACAGCATACCGTTCTTAAACCAAAGCATGTGATTTGAGGAATCATTCATGTTTGTAGCACAAACGAATCAGTTATTGAGTTCAATTAGTTCTGTAGTTTAGATTAATTCAATTTATTTTTATTGGACAATTATGAGTAGCAGTACTTGTGATATAATAACCACTAACAGTGACGGATGAATGGACAGACAGACAGAGAAGATATATAGATGAGACTAACAGAAAAAGAAAAGAATGAATGATAGACGACGAAGACAGACAGACAGATAGATGAAGCGGAGACCCGGACGGGGCCGGACAGACGGACGAGCGAACAGACAGACAGACAGACAGATAGATAGATAGATAGATAGATACTGTGGATGGATAGATAGATAGATAGATAGATGGATGGATGGATGGATGGATGGATGGATGGATGGATGGATGGATGGATGGATGGATGGATAGATAGATACTGTGGATGGATGGATGGATGGATGGATGGATGAATAGATAGATAGATAGATGAATGAATGAATGAATGAACGGGCAGGCGATAGATGAATGATAGATAGATAGACCAGAATAGATAGATGAATGAATGGAGTAGATGAATAGATGGTGAATGAGGCGATAGATGAATGAATGGGGATAGATAGATAGATGAATGTAGATGGATGGATGAGATGAATGGATGGATAAGATGATATAGATAGATGAATGGATAGATAGATAGATAGATAGATAGATAGATAGATAGATAGATGAGTGGAATAAGAAGATAGATGAATAGATAGATAGATAGAATAGATAGAATGAAATAGATAGATAGAGCAGACATGTAAGACAGATGGATAAGATGGATAGATAGATAGATAGATAGATGAATGGATAGATAGATAGATGAACCCAGACAGATAGATAGATAGATAGATAGATAGATGAATGAACAATAGAGATGATGAACGAGAGCAGACAACAGATAGATAGATAGATAGATAGAATAGATAGATGAATAGATAGATAGATAGATAGAATGAAGATGGATGGGCCATGATAGACGAGAACTGGATAGCAAGATAGAATGAACAGACAGACAGACAGACAGACAGACAGACAGACAGATAGATAGATAGATAGATACTGTAGATGGATGGATGATAGAAAGATAGACGGACGGACGGACGGACGGACAGACAGACAGACAGACAGACAGACAGACAGACAGATAGATAGATAGATAGAATATTGGAATTTTAAAGTTTAAGAGAAATAGAATGCTAGAGGAACATCACTATAGTATTGCTGCAAAACATAATTATTAGTATGCAAATCCCAAACATGCTTTTTGGAAGATGATTAGCAGATAGATGGGTAAGAAAGATCCAAAAAGAGAGTGTGATAGAAATATGAAGCAGGACACTGATGATTCCTTGCTTCTTTTAAGAGCCAAATTTGCTCCAAGAACAGAAAATGAATCATGCAAAACAACAAAGTGATGAGACAGTGTGATTCACCAGAGGCAGTTTGTTGCCAGCTAATAACTCCTAACATTCATTAAAGCTAGGAGTGCAGCCAAAGAGAAGATGATTCACAGAAACACACTGGTGGGAATACAATATGGCTTCTTTGCACAGTGTATTAACAGTGTGTATTATTCAGAGGAGGAGAAAGGAGGATGAGGAGAGACAGGGGAGAGATAGAAAAAGAACAAAAGAGGAAATGACAGCAGGAGACCGGGAAAGCGAAAGGGAAAAGAGGCAGATAGAATGAAAGACAGAAAGAAAGCAGAGTGTATATTCATGAAGGAGGAGGGGAGGGAAGAGTGGAAAGATGTATTGTGTGTCTCCGAGCTGTATTTTTCAGCTGTGATTTTACTGCATACTGATGCAGAAAGAAGCTCTGAACTTTAAATGAAATATTAATGGCATGGATTTTTGAAGAGAGGATCTGTAAAGGGAGGCACTCTACAGACAGGCGAAGCCCTCGAAAGGCAACGAAACATCATTATCTCGACGCGGTAAAAGTACCAGAATCATCAACACTATAATCTACTTCATAATTATGATTGCACTCGATACTGTAGTTTTTACTCTGAGGAGCCTACAAGAGTCTTCTTGCGTTCACCATTAAATGATCATTGTCGTGTTTGGGAATAAATATTTTTAATCATTTGTAAGGGTCCCGCAGCAGTTTTTAAACACTTTTTTAAAAACGTTTGAGGTGTACTTGTAGGGCACTTGACTGGTCCCCATGGAAAACTGCAATAATATTTCACAATATTACTAAATTTTTCTGTATTTTTTTGATCAAATGAATTAAGATTTTTACCATCCACTATTTTATCATCAAAAAGTTTGGGGAGTCTGTAAGATTTTTTTAATAGTTTTGAAAGAAGTCTCTTATAATCATCAAGGCTGCATTTATTTGACGATAACAATACAGTACATTCAATAATATTGTCAAATATTAGTACAATTCAAATAACTGAATAACTAAATAACTGTTTCTATTTCAATATCTTGTAAATGTAATTTATGCCTGTGATGTAAAGCTGAATTTTCAACATCAT
>NW_024874034.1:0-1936 GCF_018340385.1 Cyprinus carpio
CCTCCTGGATAAGATTCCGCTTCTCCTTCCCTCTGGCCTTGATGTAGCACGGCTTGGGATTAATACTGCTTCCTGGCCCGCTCCTGTAGCCACCGTGACTCCACCAGGGTGCTAAGTGCCGCGAGCCTTGCCCCTGCCCGCTTCCACCACTGCATCCCTGGGCACGCCATACTCCTTCTTCCTGTTCCCCTGACCTCTACCCCCCTGCTGTGGGAGACCTTGGTGTCAATCTGAGTCCTCGGGAGCAGAGCAGGACTTCCTCTGGCCTCGTGTGGACCTTGAACTCCTCTGTCAGACTACTGGCAAAGGGGAAGCTACGTAGCTTCAGTGTTATGGCCAAAGAGAGCAATGCCAGCGCAGGGCCCGCGGGGAAGTGAAGCCCAGCCACCTGGCGCAAAGCAGAAATCCGCTGACCTTCTGCTCAAGCCTCCACGTGTACTGGGATTTCGGCAGGATCAGCAGGCTGGGAGTGAGCATAAGGAAGAATGCCATGCTGGTAAATCCAGCCTTGAACCTACTTGCAGTCCTGACTTATCCACCGCCGAGCCATGTGTCCAGGCTAATACTCGGGTACTCCCGCCGCGGCAGCGTGTGTCCTTCAGGCTGTGGCGTGAAGAGCTCTTGCCTGTGGCTCTTCACTGGCTTTCCGACACTGATGGGAATTCCCAGGTCTCCTAACATAAAAGAGGAAACTGGATCACCTACTTTTCCTTTGCACTTAACTAATTATAAGCAAAAATCTTTTTGCTTTTATTGTTTAGTGGCCCACCATGTTGCTTGTCAAGGCCAGCCAAAAGTGGTCTTCCACCCGCTACTCCTTTCCAGCCCCATGTTGGCCATGGTATTTAGCCAAGCGACACCTGCCCGTTTCTATGAAGGAAATTACTTTTGAAGTCTTGGAGTTTTGATGCTGCCAGAAAAAATATACTTTTTATTCTCCAGAAAGAGACAAATCCAGTGTAAAGATGATCTGCAGAAGATCTGCCAAAGTCAATTAGCTGACCAGTCTTTTATACAGTTTTTTTCTCTTTTTAAAGGCGTGTCATACATTTAGTACATCCTGTCATTGTTGACCTTTTTTTTTGGCTCCAATCTGTTTCCTGCAAAACAGTTAGGAACTCCCAGTTTATGTTACATTAAAGGAAGAGGCTCCATACTTGCTGTCAGGGCTCACACTGCATCCAGGCTGAGTCCCGGATTTTGTGACAATTTTTTCTGCCGTTCGATTATTTTTGTGAGCGGTTGCACTCGCACATGACCACCCGCGTTGTCCAAGTCCAACTCATAAGTACTGATGTTGCATTTGAGAAGCATCAGGCTAACTGGAAAGCAAGAAGCGAGAAGCGAAACTAAACAAACAAACTTGTCCGAACTCAAGAACAACACACGGGGAGCCGGCTGATTTCACTTGTGCCGCTGTTACTGCTGGATGCAGCTGTGCTGCGAGATCAGTGAGGCGTTTGGTCGTCGCACAGTGACAAGGTTGCTCACGCGAGATCTAGTAAGAATCATTCAAGATTCTGCAAAAGAATTCTCTGTCATGAACAGCACTTGACAGCACATCAGGAAACCAGAAGCCGGTAACACTAACTGCAAGCATGGTGTTGTGGTAGAAATAGTCGAATTCATTACATCATTCATTTCGGTGTTTGTACAACCTTTTGAGTGAGCAATTCAAGCACTTTTTTAGTGACTTTCAAGCATTTCACACAACTAATTCCAGCACTTTAAATCTCTAAAATGGTCCAGTTTGAAAGTCAATTTTAATGAGATGATCAAAATATACTTTTAAACAAACACTTATGTAAAATAAAATAAAAATACATCAAAACACAATTATAACCAGTAGACGGTAGCAGAAGAGTACTTATTGGCTTATAAGCCAGTCATTTCTACTTTTCAAATCATCAGATTTTGTCAGAATTTTACACTTTTT
>NW_024874035.1:0-1850 GCF_018340385.1 Cyprinus carpio
GATCTTCTGCAGATCATCTTTACCACTGATTTGTCTTTCTGAGAATAAAAAGCATATTTCTTTCTGGCATCACAACCCCAAGACTTCAAAAAGTAATTCCTCATAGAAACGGCAGGTGTCACCACAATTGGTGGCTCAACATGGGGCTGGAAAGGAGTAAGGGGTGGAAAGACCACTTTGGGCCTGGCTTGACAAGCAACATGGTGGCCACTAAACAATAAAGTAAAAAGATTTTGCTTATATAATTAGTTAAGTGCAAAGGAAAAGTAGGTGATCAGTTCCTCTTTATGTGGGGAGACACACAGAATTCCTATCAGTGTCGGAAAAGACAGTGAATGAAGCCTGGGCAAACTCTTCACTTATAACCTGAAGGACACCGCTGCACGGGCAGGGTACCAGTGATGACCTGGACACATAGCTCTCGGCAGTGGATAAGTCAGGGACTTCCTGGTAGGTTCAAGGGCTGGATTTTACCAGCATGGCATTCTTCCTGTCTCCTCTGGCCACTGCTGATCTATGAAATCCCATTACCACCGTGGAGGGCTTCGAGCAGAAGGTCAGCAGATTTCTGCGCAGGTGGCTGGGCTTGCCACGGGAGCTCCAAGCAGCATTGCTCTCTTTGGCCATAACACCAAGCTACAGCTTCCCTTTAGCAGTCTGACAGAGGAGGTCAAGGTCACATGCAGCCAGAGAAGTCCTGCTCTATCGAGACTCAGTTGACACCCAAGGTCTCCACAGCAGGGGGGTAGAGGTCAGAACAGGAAGAAAAGGAAAGTGGCTTGCCCAGGATGCAGTGGAACGGGCAGAGGCAAGGCTGCGGCATAGCACCCTGGTGGGTACGGTGGCTACGGGGCGGGCTGGGCTTGGTCTAGCAATCCCAAGCCATGCTACATCAAGGCCAGAGGGAAGGAGAAGCGGAATCTTATCCAGGAGGAGGTACGGGCCGAGGTGGAGGAAGCTCGCTTCAGCAGAGTGGTGGGCATGTCCAAGCAGGGGGCCTGGACAAGGTGGGAGAAAACTGCTGGCCGCAAGAGCACTTGGGCAGAACTCTGGAAGGCGGAACCACACCATTTTAAGTTCTTGGTCCAGTCAGTGTATGATGTCCCCTCTCCTAGTCCTGCCAACCTGTTCACCTGGGGCCTGGTGGATTCACCTGCTTGCCAACTCTGCTAGAAAAAGAGGATCATTAGAGCATATCCTCAGCTGCTGCTCAAAAAGCCTTAGGAGATAGATGTTATCATTGGCACCATGACCAGATCCTGAAGGCAGTAGCAGACGCATCTGCACTGGCATTAATATCAGCAAAACAGCATCATCCAAACAAGTCTGTAATTGCCTTTGTTCGAACAGGCGAGAGAAGCCGCAGCCCCCTAAAAATACCCTAGGGGCTTGCTCGCAACAAGCAAGAGACTGGCACCTCCTTGTGGACCTAGGGAGTCAATTGAGGTTCCCAGACACCATTGCAGTCACATCACTCCGACCAGACATGGTCTTGATGTCCCCAGCGAGAGTAAACAGGTGGTGCTACTTGAACTTTCTGGTCCCCTGGGAAGACAGGATGGAGGAAGCAAAGGAAAGAAAAGAGGGCCAAGTATGCTGATCTGGTAGCTGAGTGTCGGAGGAATGGGTGGAAGGCCCGCTGTGAGCCTGCTGAAGTGGGCTGTAGGGGCATCGCAGGCCAATCTCTACATCGGGTCCTGGGACTCTTAGGGATTTGCAGACTGCATAGGGAAAGAGCCATCAAGAACATCCTGGGAGCTGCTGAGAAGGCTACACAGTGGCTCTGGTTAAAGAGGGGGGGCACGTGGCATAGGGCACTACCTGGACACAAGTCAGGGCCTCTGATCACC
>NW_024874036.1:0-131 GCF_018340385.1 Cyprinus carpio
CCGTATCCCTTAAAACCTGAGTGCCAGAGGGTTACTGTAAATGCATGTGCCCGCTGGGCACAGATTACCTTGAGCCCGCCATCGCTGCTTGCAGCTATATTTAGGGCCCGAGCACTGCAGTGCGAGGACCC
>NW_024874036.1:178-276 GCF_018340385.1 Cyprinus carpio
GATTTTTGAGGGCCTAAACATGCTCCAAAACTCAAGAAACTTTGCACACGCATCAGAACTGGCGAAAATTTACATCTGATATAGGTTTCAGAAGTGGG
>NW_024874036.1:428-494 GCF_018340385.1 Cyprinus carpio
CGAAGGATTTTTGTGCAGTTTTTGCCATTTCCATGCCTCGTACTTTGACGAACTCCTCCTACAGTT
>NW_024874036.1:651-768 GCF_018340385.1 Cyprinus carpio
TAAAACATGCTAGCAACACTTAGCTAAGTGCTAAAGCTTGCTACTAATGCAGTGAAAAAGGAAGTTGTTGTAACTCAGGCCAGCAATGTCCGATCTGCCCCAAACTTCAAATGTTTG
>NW_024874036.1:1722-1792 GCF_018340385.1 Cyprinus carpio
ATTCCTAGTCTTAATAGATTTTAAGGCCAATATTTCAGTTATAATCATACCGCCACCTGCTGGCAACAGG
>NW_024874036.1:1967-2072 GCF_018340385.1 Cyprinus carpio
AAGAGTCCTGGCCTGAAGACATTTAAATGCCGATATTCAGTAATAATCATAGCGCCACCAGTTGGCAGCACGAAATGTGGCACAAATATTTACCTTTTTATAAGC
>NW_024874036.1:2099-2227 GCF_018340385.1 Cyprinus carpio
AGCCAACGGTTGGTGGTGAGCCCGGGTGCGAGGGCCCTTTCATCGCTGCTTGCAGCTTTAATTAGGGCGCCACCTATTGGCAACAGGAAGTGTCTTGTTAAACACTGTTATGGACTCCTTGCAAAATA
>NW_024874036.1:2311-2376 GCF_018340385.1 Cyprinus carpio
ACCAGTGAAATAGAACATTACTGTAACTCAAGCATACAATTGTCCAATCTGCCTCAAACTTCACA
>NW_024874036.1:3561-3704 GCF_018340385.1 Cyprinus carpio
TTGACAAGAGTCCTGTCCTGAACACATCAACATGCCCGTATTCATATTTGGTTATAGCTATAGCGCCACCTACTGGCAAAAGGAAGTGACATGTTTTTCACTGATATGCACTATTAGCAAACAAAAAAATATGCCATTGTGTG
>NW_024874036.1:3973-5987 GCF_018340385.1 Cyprinus carpio
TCTTATACATGCTAGTAGCACTTAGCTATCGAACTGAATCGCTTTTAAACGGGTTCACACAACAATAAGCATTAATCCATTGTAAATGACTTAAGCTGAGTTCAAATTTAACAATGGCCCGGAGTAATCGTCTGAATTTACTTCAAACCAATATCCCGGACTGTAAATTCATTTACTCAAACAGTACACTGACTGAACCGAGCCAGATAACGAACGTAAACATTGACTCGCTCTCGAAGTCAAGAACCGCTTTCTGTCGGACGCATCCCATTCGAGAACCGAGGAGTTGATGATACCGGGCTGGCGCGATGCGGAAGCAGACTGACACACAGCTGCCTGAACTGAACTGGTTCTTTTGGTGATTGATTCTGAACTGATTCTGTGCTAAGTAAACCAAGGCTTGAATCAAGGGCATCATCGCCAATGAAGTCATTACGCCGAGCGCAAAAGAACTGGTGAACCGCTTTTCGCAAACCGTTTATTGAATCAAACTGTCCGAAAGAACCGTTCGCTGGAGAAGAACAGAACTTCCCATCACTACCGGTGATCCAAAACCGATGTAACCGTTCTTGACTCGAGAACGAAGTCAATGTTTTCGCTCGCTATCTGGCTCGGTCACAGCAGTTCAGTCAGTGTACTGTTTGAGTAAATGAATTACCCGATATTGGTTTATTTGAACTCAGAGGAGTGTCAGCCATGTTAAAAAAAGTTAACAGCTTAAGTCATTTTGTGGATTAATGCTTATTGTTGACGCCAACCGCTTCAAACGATTCAGTTCGATTTGGTGAACTGGTTCAAGAAGATCCGTTACATCGAAAGTGATTCGCTCTAACCGGATATCACTAAACTGCAGTGTTGTGAACGCGGCCATAACAGACCCGGAGAGAAGTCAATGCTGAATAAAGTCGTAGTTTTTGATATTTTTGGACCAAAATGTATTTTTCGATGCTTCAAAAAATTCTAACGGACCCTCTGATGTCACATGGACTACTTTGAAGATGTTTTTATTACCTTCTGGACGGACAGTATACCGCAGTATTATACATTCTCAATGGAGGGACAGAAAGCTCGGACTAAATCTAAAATATCTTATACTGTGTTCAAGATGAACGGAGGTCTAATTTGGTATGCTCTAATCTAAAAGGCCTTGCAGTGATGTTAAATTGCGTAATATCTTGAGTTTTCGCTGAAGGGCGGTTCCAGTATGCCTGACGACTTCATGATTCGGCCAAGAAAATGAAGTTACTATAACCTGTGACATACAATGTCCAATCTGCCCCAAACTTTTACATGTTTGATAAGACACTGACCTGGAACAGATTGATATGCCCATATTCATCATATAGTCATAGCCACCTGCTGGCAACAGGGAAGTGACATTACGATTTACGCCAGAATAAACTACTCCTAGAAATGAAGTGACATTTTATAATTTTTTTTTTGGTCAATCTACAAAGGCCTTTTTAAGTATAAGCAATTGTGAATATCTTGAGGTTTCATTAGTGGGTGTGGCCATGGCGCCATGACAAAGTTTTCTGATGTCTCGCCATGGGGAATAGAAGTTATTGTAACTCAGGCATAAGATGTCCGGGATCTTCAAACTACATACCTCAAAAGCAGTCTGCACCTGACATCTGGAAGGCAATACATTATTCATACTAGATCATAGCGCCACCAGCTGGCAGCAGAAGGATGATTGGCAATATATATAAACATTCCAGAGCATATTTCTATATTTACCACATTAAACGCGATATATCTGCTCGTTGTTTTATTAAAAAGTCTCATAATATGCATTCCGGCGCGAGGGTCTGCTCAACGCCGTTTTCTGCAGCTTTAATTATTATTATTAATAAGAGCATTACATATATATATATATATTAGAGCCTGGAGCACTGCAGTGCGAGGACCCTATTGGAATTGGGCTCCGTTTATTCTTCTTCTTCTTCTACTCCGCAATGAGTCGCATTTTTGAGGGCCTAAACATGCTCCAAAACTCACGAAACTTTGCACA
>NW_024874037.1:0-1507 GCF_018340385.1 Cyprinus carpio
AAATAAGTGAGCTGAATCAAAACAGCGGAAGGCTACATTGGCGGCACTGCATACACACATCATGCTGTTTTCACCTGAAGAAAAAATGGTCTTCTCAGCAGAAGGTAACGGTGAAACCGGTCTGCTGAGTTTAGTTCTATAAGTGTTCCTATGCAGTTTTTTGCCTCTTTCTAGATTCTTTGGGAACACTCACCATGTCTGATTCATCAAAGTTGCACATTTAAATGAGGCCACAGTGGCACTCCCCTTTTAAGACAGGCTGCACAGAAAAGGTTGTGATGTAGGCTCCAATTTGCCAAGCACTGATGGTCAAAGCTAACAGGTTCCACCGAGATTTTGAACTCGGATTGCTGGATTCAGAGTCCAGAGTGCTAACCGCTACACCATGGAACCAATCAGCAGCAGGCCGCCTGCCCTTCTGCAGTGTAGTGAAAAGACTCAGTAGAGAGACTGATGTTAAACTGACCAGTGAGCATCCGATCGGAGACCCTAAAGGACTGCAGGCTCCACACCGCCGAAAACCGGATCGAAACTGCGGACCCAGATCTTTCGTGCCTGAACTTTCTTCCAACTGGAGCTATTTTCGCACTGGGGCACAAACCTATCCCATCGAGCTGAACGGTTAACTCTAACCAACCCTTCAGCAGGTATGCACAGAGACGCTGATATTGATAGACACATGTACTCAACAATGCGCAAATTGAGCTACAGCATAACGCGTCGCTCAAAAAGCCGCGAAGCTGCAGAGGAGCCTCGCCCAGGATTTGAATCCCTAGACCTCCCCAAAACCCTCTTCTGACATATCTCCACGCAGCGCAGCCCATCTGAGCCATCTCAGAAACAACACCTCCTTTCAGTTCAGGTGTTTAACTCAGTGGCCTCCCAACATACTTCCTGGAGGCCCCACAACACTAAAGAGCCTATGTCTTCTCAATCAAAACACACCTGATTCCAGATCATTAGCTCATTAGTAGAGACTCCAAGACCTGAAATGGGTGTGTCAGGACAAAGGAGAGATGCAAAAGTTTCAATGTTGGGGGACCTCCAGGAAAGAGGCTGAGAAACCACTGCTCTAGCCCACAGAGCTAAAATGGTGGACCAAGCGTGAAATGCAGGAGAGGAAATCAGAAGCCGAGCTCCAAGCCTGGCGGCTCGCTGCCCGGATTTTGAATCCTCGGACCTCTCGCACTGCTTGGTGAATTGTCACTCCTTGAGGACCACAACCCAGCTACCGGGCACTTATACCTGTTCGGTTTTCGCCAAGAGGGTTTACGCAACCGGCTTTGATTTTCAGAGTAGAATCCTGATTTTGGTATAATTGCGCTAAATCGCATTGCCTCTCGAGTAAAATGTTGATTAAAACGTAGGCTGCAACTTGCCAAGCACTGATGGTCATAAGCGAGCAGGTTCAAAGGATTCAGAATCCAGAGTGCTAACCGTTACACCATGGGCCCTAGAATCGGCAGGAACGTCTGCCCTCCTTCGGCATTGGGGCACAAGACCCTAA
>NW_024874038.1:0-1979 GCF_018340385.1 Cyprinus carpio
ATTCCATTGTAGATTTTGCTTTTATGTTTTTTTGGATCCATTGTCTTTGTTGGAAGACAAAATCCTCATCATCAGTCTCAGGTCTTTGCGCAGACTCCATCATCAGGCTTTCTCTTCCAGAATGGTCCTGCATTTGGCTCCCATCCATCTTACTATCAATTTTAACCATCTCTCCCTGTCCCTATTGAAGAAGAAAAGCAGGCTAAACCATCAGAAGTCACTGCTTGCTACCGCCATAATGTTTGACAGGTGGGGATGGGTGTGTTTGTGTGATGAGCTGTGTTGCTTTTCTGTGCAAATATAGCGTTTTGCACATTGCTGCTAAAAAAGTTTGATTTTGGTTTCATCTGACCAGTGAGCACCTTTCTTTCCACATGTTTGGTGTGTCTCCCCAGGTGGCTTGTAGCAAACTTCTTAAACCAACACTTTTTTATGGATATCTTTAAGAAATGGCTTTCTTCTTTGCCATTTTTTTCCATAAAGGCCAGATTTGTGCAGTATACTTTGACTGATTGTTGTCCTATGGACAGAGTCTCCACCAGCTGGAGATCTCTGCAGTTCATCCAGAGTGATCATGGGCCTCTAGGCTGCATCTCCTGATCAGTCTTCTCCTTGTATGAACTATGAAAGTTTAGGGAGGGGCGGCCAGGTACTTTGGTAGATTTTGCAGTGGTCTGATACTCCCCTTCCATTTCTCATATTATAACGCTTTTGCACACAGTGCTCCTTGGGATGTTTAAAGCTTGGGAAATCTTTTGTAGCCTAAATCCGGCTTTAAACTTCTCTGCACAACAGTAGTATTCGGACCTGCCTGGTGTGTTCCTTGTTCTTCTGCGATGCCTTCTGCGCTTAAACGGACTCCTGAGACTATCACAGTGCAGGTGCATTTATACTGAGGACTTGATTACACACAGGTGGATTCTATTCATCATCATTAGTCACATTTTAAGGTCAGCATTGGATCATTTCAGAGATCCTCACTGAACTTCTGGAGAGAGTTTGCTGCACTGAGAAAGTAAAGGGGCTAAACAATTTTACTTGCATCACTTTTTTCCAGTTTTTTATTTGTTAAAAAGTTTGAAATATCCAGTAAATTTCTGTCTCCACTTCCCATGATTGTGTCCCACTTGTTTTATGATTCTTCACAAAAATTACAGTTTCATATCTTTTTATGTTTGAGAGCTCTGAATGTGGGCAAAGGTCGTAAAGTTCAAGGGCGAATACTTTATGAGCACATTGTAGCATAGGCATATATATATATATATATATATATATATATATATATATATGCTCTCTATATATATATATATATATTTATTTTTTTTGTTAATATCCGTTACTATGGTGACTGTATTTTAAAACCACACTCTCTAAATCAGACATCAAAGTGAGACTCTCTAAAACATACTATTAAATATTCAGAATTTGGAACCTAATGTTTAAACCAAAATATAAGGGTAATTCTGATTTATTTAAAAAAAAAAAGAAATAAAAACCCCAGAAGACTAAATATCAGCTAAATATCAATCCTTCATAAGAAACAGTTTTAAAAAAAAAATATTTTACAATGGACCTAACAGGCCTAATTTGTAGATTAACGCATCATAATATATATGCACACTGTATCATTAATAGTAGCTTATTTTGTTTTGTGGTTTTAATTAGTTAAAATAAAAAGAGCATCATCAAGCATACCAGATGGACAGCTGTTGAGTTCATACATACCTCTTCAATGATCACAGTGCAGTGTGGATCTGTCAAAGATTGTTCAGCAACATGATTCCTCTAACAGCAAATCAGCACAAACACTGCACATTGTTGTAACACAAACACCAATATGAGCAAAACACTTCGCACAACATACTTTAAAAAATTGTTGAGTTCAGTTCTGTTCAGTTAGCCTGCAGCACATTTAAACTATTATAAATAAACTATTATTTAGTACATATTATGAAATCTATAATGTAGAATTGCAGCCA
>NW_024874039.1:0-2195 GCF_018340385.1 Cyprinus carpio
TATCCAGTCAGTCATCAAAGCAGTCTTAGAGCGTCAGGATTAAACCCTTTCTGCACACACACTTGAATCTGTTTCTGAACTGGTTTATGATTTTAACGAGCTGGTTCAGTGCAGGCATTAGCATGACAGTGATAGGCCTGAGGCACCGAGGTGTGGAGTGGCTTTGTGTAAGCCCTCTCTGTGTGGTGTAAACAAAGTCTAAATGTTATTACCCCTCTGTTGAGTTAATGTGTTGGTGTATTTTTGGAAACACACCTTTAAGTCAGCATTTTCGGCTGAAATCCCCAGCTATGATGAGAAAAGCATCGGGTGTGCTGTCTCTGCTGCCTCATCACTGGATGTGCTGGCATTGAAGTTCATTTTAGTGCATCGCTCCTGTTTCGCTGCTGTTGTTGTTCGGGGAATGTAAACCTAAAACGAAAGCAGTATGGCAGTATATTCCCCTCGGCAGAGATAGAACGGCCGCAGACCTCATCAATCATAAACTCCACCAGGGGTGAGCAGTGTTTGCAGATCACAACAGCATCAAGGCACCATCGTACAATACGATGGGAACATTGCAAAGCCCGGGCCATCAAGGGTTTTTCCCTCCCATGACGGCTGAGCCTGTTCGTTCGATAGCATCGCCAGCTGGTCGAGCTGAATGGCCATCCGAACGCTGTCGCTGAGCCATGTTCGCGGAATACAAACACACAACAGTCTCTACAGTCCTCTGAGTTGAACGTAGTAATCGGATGTAGTCCAGTTATTGTCAAAGAGCGTACGTTAGCCAGTACGATGGTGGGGATAGATGGCTTGTGTGGGTTGTAGGTGCTTCTAGCCGGATACCTCAGCTTACCCTCTTCGCACTTCCCTCTCACACACGCTTGTGGCTATCCGCTGAAGCGAGATGCAGTAGTGGGGGTCGGTGATGATGTAGGCCTCGGGTGTCCGAGGGTCCGCAGCTGTTCAGCGTCGCATGGAGTTTAACTCTAAAAAATGCGGCTCTGCCGACATCCAGCAGAAACTCCGCGACTATATCGCACTTAGGAACAGATAGGCGATGGCCGGCGTTACAAAAAACACTGCGACTCACAAGGCAAAAAACACGAACACACGTTCTGCTGTCGGGACAGAGAGAAGCCGCTGCGTGTGGACGCGCCGCCATCTTGGATCTATGAAATAACCCCCATATAATACACACAATAATTGACTTACTCCAGGGAGGAAGTCCATGGGATTTTAAAAACAAAAAAGAGGAAATGCTGCTTTGGATATGACTCAGAGTAATGATACTTTAGTTTGTATAATGTCCTTCCTACTACCACTACATTGGAATGCTATGAGACTTTTAATAGCAAATGGGCAAGAATTTAAAAAATATAATAACAGAGATTGGGAAAAAACACGGACATCATGTGTATTCAAGAAGACCATGGTTAAATAGCTCCTTGGGATTTTAAGATCAATGGATATGTAGTAGAGAGAGGAAGGATGATAGAGGAATGGAAGAGGTGGAGGTATGTGCAACATTTATTAAAGAAGGAATAGCATAATAAAAAAAAATATATGAAATAGTAATGGCGAGAGTATTGTAAATATAACAATAATGGGAATACAAAGAGAGGTAATCAGAATTACAATTTTTTATAATCCATGTAAAAGAAATTAAGTAATAATCTATAAAAGACGTAATGGATGATACACAGGGTAAAGATTATTATATGTGGGGATTTTAATGCTCACAATGGATTATAGGGGACGCAAAAAGACAGATAATAATGGGGAAAATAGTAGATAGTTTTATTAGAATAGCAATTCACTGGGTGTGTTTGAATGATGGTAAACCAACCAAAATTGGATATAATGACAGGTGGCACATCTTGTTTAAGATCTAACTATAGTGTCAGCAGCTTTAGCTGGAAAGTGCACTTGGACAGTAGTAAAGATATTAGGGTAGTGGATCATAGCCAATATTATGTGAAATTCAAAAATCAGTACAAAGCAAATATTAGTCTGTGTAGGTCATACTTTAAAACAGGCAAGATGGAAAGAATTTCCTGTGTGTGAAGAAAACTTCCAAAAAATTTAAATTTAAAAGGAAATGTTGCGGAGGGAAAATAGTAAGATAGGGAGGATAAAAATTTTTTTCAGCAAACAAAATTACCTTTTTAAAAAAAGCAAGGAAAGAAAAAAAAAATGTACCATGGTGGACT
>NW_024874040.1:0-1652 GCF_018340385.1 Cyprinus carpio
ATATTCCTGTTGAAATAATTTAATTTAAACTATCTAAAAGTACACTAACAATGAACTAACAATGAACTATTATTAATGCGTTAAAAATGTACTTGTAAGAAATAATACAGTAATAAACTATTCTGTGTAATTTTTCAATAGTATATCTTATTTATATGCAATCAAAAATACATTTAAAATATCAATGGTGTATTTAGTATACTTTCTCTTAATTACACTTAAGTATTTCATTTTTAGTATTTTCTACTAGGTGAAAATAAAGTGTACCGGTGCACTTAAAAAAAAAACTTAATTACAAGAAAGTAATTTGTAGTACATTCTTATTTTTTGTGCTAAAAATAACTGTAAAAAAACAATACATTATAAAATATTACCCAATTAAAAAAGTATGTCTTAATTCTAAATAGTAATTAAGTAAATTAATAAAAGTATACCAAGTTTCTATTTTTAAAAAAAAATGTATTTTTAGTGCATTAAAAAAAAATATACTTTTGAAAAAATAGACAGAAGAAGTTTAGTGTATTTTTACAAGTACATATTTAATGACATTAAAAAATAGCACTGCTATGTACTTTGATAGCCATGTAAAAGTACACTAACAATGAACTATTTTTAATGCTAAAAAATGTAACTTGTAAGAAAAATACACTAAAAAAACTCTTCTGTCTATTTTTTCAAAAGCATATATTTATTTTTTATGCACTAAAAAATACATTTAAAATATAAATGGTATTTAGTATACTTTATTAATTACACTTAAGTACTACTAAAGTAAAAATATACCTTTAATTAGTGTATTAATAGTGTATTATTATTTTTTACAGTTGCTTTTTAGCACAAAAAATATGAATAATACTACAAATGTACTTTCTTTTGTACTTAAGTGTATTTCTTAGTGCACTAAAGTACACTTTTTTTCCGGGGCATCTTGAGAAAAACAAGAACCAGTAGCACACGTACGTCGCGGGGGGGGAGACATCTACTAAAGAGCGCATCATCTGATAAACATCGGATTCTTTTTTTATAGTCGTATTTTGATTGTCTGTAGATCGTCTGTTTGAGCTGTTAAAGGAGACGTCTTCCCTACCTCTAAATGACATCTATACGATGTATCTTTATCGCCCGAAATATGTTGGTATGTGCGTCAGGATGGGAAGCTGCAGACCAGCTGCTATACTTCATTACAGGGAAATACGTGAAGAAATAACGATTTAAAATTCCTATTCTGTGATATCTGATTTTCAAACATCACATTATTTTGTAGATAGACTTTGCAACAATGGATCCATACTTGTCCCATTTTTGTCATATTCCATTAATATTTAGCACACAAGGAGGCACCAACATTTTTTCTTTATGCACAAAATAACACTGTATGTTTTACATCGACATTAATATTGCTCTAAATGATCAGGCAAAAGGTGACTTTAACCTTCTTTACTGGAAACAAATGACAAAAAAAACAAAAAAGGGTTTAACCACGTAATCCATCATGCAATTTTAAATGTTTGTCCAACTATCCGTATAGTTTGGTTCTTCTGTAATGAGATAAACGTGTATGCAAGTTATTTTGTAGAGAGCATATAAGATCCTGACTACTTGTGGTTTTAAGTGTTCAACATTACAAGCTTGGTGATTGGAATTAACGATTT
>NW_024874041.1:0-1398 GCF_018340385.1 Cyprinus carpio
CTCCACTACATGTATTATTACGCAATAAACCAGCAGTTATCTATGACATACCATTATATTGATTGATCGTATATTACATTGATTTTTTTTATTTTGTTTGTATGTATATTATTTTGTAAGGCTTAAATAAAAATGAATAAAAACCGTTTCTTCAAATATGTGGTTTGTCTTTGTGTGGGGATATGATTTGATTGATATGATGTAGCAGATTTTATTTATCTGATCAAAAGACACTTCAAATGATTTCAAAATGTAAAATGTTTTATTAAAATGAATACAAACAAATTATTGAAAATGAGTACACACACACGCATATATATATATATATATATATATATATATATATATATATGAAAGTATATATATATATATATATATACTATATATATATACACATACAAGGCACAAGAGTGGTGTGCACCAAGTTAATATACAAAAATGTTTTATTAAAATGAACACACACACACACACACACACACACACACACACACACAATATATAAAAAGGACAATATGAAAAGAGTGGGACCATGTACTATATACAAAATATATACAGGAAAGATATTATGTACTATATATATATATAAAAAAAACAATATGAAAAGAGTGTGGACCATGTTATATATACAAAATGTATACAGGAAACATATTATTTACTGAGGAGGCCAGAGTTTTTCATTTATTTTGCTGCGCTGTTCTGCCAACCAGTCATCTAAAGATTTTCCATTTGATGCAGCGTGAGCAAAATGTGGCATTTATTACCATATCGGGGCTATGACCAAAAACTCTTAGTTTGGGCATGCCACACATTTGACTGCACGTGTAAAAGTACACCCCTCGCCACACTAACTCTCTTACGGACTCCGCTTTCCGTATACAGGGCCAGTCGGGCTCTGCTCCTCGAGGTTAAGGTGGACACAGCGAGCAGCAGACACAGGAGCAGCAGACAAAGGCAGCAGCAGCACACCAGGACCAGCAGACACAGGAGCAGTGACACAGGACCAGCAGGACACAGGACCAAAGCATCACAGGAGCAGCAGACACAGGGACCAGCAGACACAGTGGGGAGCAGCAGACACAGGACCCCAGCAGGACACAGTGACCAGCAGAGACACAGGACCAAAGCAGACACAGGACCAGCAGACACAGGACCAGCAGACAATAGGACCAGCAGATTACAGGGAGCAAAGCAGACACAGGACCAGCAGACACAGTGGAGCAGCAGACACAGGACCAGCAGACACAGGACCAGCAGACACAGGACCAGCAGACACAGGAGCAGCAGACACAGGACCAGCAGACACAGGAGCAGCAGACACAGGACCAGCAGACACAGGACCAGCAGACACAGGACCAGCAGACACAGGACCAGCAGACACAGGACCAGCAGACACAGGAG
>NW_024874042.1:0-1745 GCF_018340385.1 Cyprinus carpio
TATAGAAATTTTTTAACAGTTTTTGAATGATCTAGGGCTGTGCGATATGGAAAAAAAAAAACCTATCGCAATTTCTTTTAACAATTTTCCGATTTGATTTAACACGATTTTGACAAAACCCCAAAATATGCTTTACAATCATAATGCATTCAGGATGAATTTGAAATATTTCCAAAAAAAACAATTAGAGCTTTATCAAAAATTGTAAGTCTCAGAACAGAATAAATCAAATAATCACATGTAAAGGTGTAACAAAATTTATGATTTAGGCAAAGAAAAAAATAGCCTAATAAAAAATCCCCTGCCCGGGACTTTTTTCTTTTTTGCCGCATTGTCATAGAGCTCATAATTTTTAGGTGCCTCAGGGTTGAAATAGATTGTTACATTATACAGGTTTAGAAATCTACTCTGTTGCAGTGGTAACAAAGCGGTGCAGAAGCAGCAGAGAGAGCGCATTAATGTAACGCGAAAGCACTATTAAAATAATGCGCGAGCGCGAATCCTTTCTGTTGCACGCAGATTTCCTTGACGCTTGTCAGATACACGCTACTTCACTGTGTGAGACTCGTACACTGTGCGCACTTAAACGTGTCTTCTCACCAAACTGCGTCCTGTGCAATCACAACCTTCTATGCTCATGTGCTGTGATATGAATTATTTTCGCACGTTTTTTATTTCTAGCCTTTACTGCGTGCAGTGTGAACGCTCTACCCGTTAACATGGGCTCGGAAAAGGCGCACTGGCCAGGCAGAGTGTGAACCTGGAGTTAGCATATGCCCAGTCTGTTCTTGTTCTCGCGCTTAGGTGCTGCATTCTGATTGGATTGATAGCATACCGCGGGAGGTCAGGCCGTGGAAATCAAAGTATAAAGCGATGAAATCGCGCGACGCTCAAATTGTGATTTTGTGACGATTTCTGATTAATCGCAGACAGCCTTAGAAATGAACTGGCAATGAACAGAAAATAACTCCTCGTCTGGCAATCGCTCAGCAAAATGTGGGAAAAACCAGATCCAGGCAGAGCTCGCAGCGTAGACAGTCAGCGGAGCAATTAAATTGGCGGCCCACCTGCAATACCACTGCGCCCACAGGTTGAAAACCACTGCTTTAGAGTATTTAAAGTCCTTGAAACCCTAAGAAAAACGGCGCTTTTAAAGAAATTATTTTATTTTGTTGGAAGCACACTTTGTATTTTCTCTGTATTTTATTTTTTTCCATTTCCTGTATTTTATTTTATCTTTTATCTATTTCTCAAGTTCTACAAAATTTTGCCTTCTACGCAAATCAAAAACTACAAAATCAGGTTAAACCTATCCTTGTGGAGGGCTCATTATTTGTGACCTCCTATTCTCTGCAGGCGAAATTTTAGTCTTCGATTTAATGGTCCATACGCAGACATTTTTGGATGATGTCCAACTCGTTTTATGAAGAAAAAAGCCTTAAGTTTTCAGAAACATCTATACGAAAAAACTTTGTCTGATGGGGACTTTTTTTGCCGGTTTTTCAAAGCTTCAAACTGATTCAGTGTTATTTTTGTCATCGTAATTTGTTAATTATTTAAGTATAAAAAATATATTGCTATTTATTGTAGGCCTATTTTTTGTTTTTTATTTAGCCTATATTATATTTATATTATTTTCTGTCCTGTCTGTTGGTTAGGTATCGTTCTGGGCCCCGGGTTCCCGATACGATGTAGTAGCCTTCTTAGCTTTAAAAGCGCCTCTCTACGTGAAGGGTTATGAAAGT
>NW_024874043.1:0-957 GCF_018340385.1 Cyprinus carpio
CAAAGTGTTTAAACAAGAAGCCCTAATATGACGAACGTCCTTCTATTGTGGAACATGATAGAGTTGGCGCCTTCACCCATGGGCTTTTTTTAGCGGCAATACGGGCCGCAGTGGACGTGAGGACCTCGCGGGCGCAACGGTAGCGCCAGTCTGACTTGTGATCAGAAGGTTGCTGCGGTTCAAATCACGCCGGGGCCAATCTAAGGCCTCCGCTTTGATGTCAACTGTGAGAAGTCCCCCTGGCCAAGTAAGCCATTCAGCTTTTTTCGACGATTGAAGCAAGAGAAGCCTCTAAAACCCCTACAAATGTTCGCTGTGGAAGGTGGTAGGATTTGATCTTGACCTTTAAAGGCCATCCAAGTTCAGTCAGAAGAAAATGTCAGAAGAAAATGTGGAAACGTGTGTGCCGAATTTAAAACCAGACTCCTTCGAGCCGGGAATCGAACCAGCGACCTAAGGATATCCAACATTTCATCTACAGTCCTCAGCTCTACCAGCTGCAAGCGTTTTCATTCAGCTTTATCGACGTATTGAAGCAAGAAGCCTCTAATACCATACAAATGTTCCTTCCGCTGTGGAAGGTGGTAGATTTTGATCTTTGACCTATGGGCTTTTTTTTTAAACTGGCCATCCCGTTCAGCTCAGAAGAAAATGTCAGAAGAAAAATGTGGAAACGTAGGTGCCGAATTTAAAACCAGACTCCTTCGAGCCGGAATCGAACCAGCCACCTAAGGATATCCAACATTTCATCTACAGTCCTCCGCTTCTACCAGCTGAGCTTATCGAAGGGGTGGGCTGAGCCTGGGGCACAAAACGATGGCAACCAATTTAGAGAGCCTTCAGGGTTATTGGGAGAAATTAGACTGCTTTGTGTGGTGACCGGATCAAGGGCCTTACACAGTGAAGCAACACCTCATTTGTTGAGACCTGGTGGAGCAACGGTAGCACGCCTGATTC
>NW_024874044.1:0-2398 GCF_018340385.1 Cyprinus carpio
CACAAACATATAATCAGGCTTTGAATTTCATAAATTTTGGGGCAAGCCACTTGGCTTTCATTTGAACTTAAATGGACTCAAATTACCCACTTGCTTAAATGTTTAGTATTTTGCTTGTGATCTGTGAAATGCCAGATGAGCAACAGACAATGGAGGAGGATGTTGAGACAGCCCAATAAAGAAACTATATTTCTTACCTCATTTAATCCTTTCTTCCTGTTATGGAGTGTCATTATTTGAAAACTTTTTGCCTCACTGCATCAAGTAAACCTTAAATGACAAAAAAATAAATATATTACTCAACCATGAGTAACAAAAAACATTTAAAAAAAACTTTTCTTAACTAAGATTCATAACAAAACCTGGGGAACAACATTAACCATTGTCCTTGAACTTTTGAATATTATATTAACAACCATTCACACCAAGAACGATAACTATAAAAAAGATATTGTTTGTTCTTGTTAATATAGATAAACTATACTTGATAACTACATGGGAGAACAATATCGTTGGGGGATCGCTTTTAAATCTCCATTTTGAGAACAATAAAAGCTAACAGCCAGTAAGAACCCATCACATTTTAGCCATCACATTTATTAACACAAGGTGAGATTCTTGCTTTAGTAGTTGGTCAGTCTGATGCTTAACGCTATGGTTATGGTAATAGTTATCGCTCCTGAATGAACTGCTTCCTTAGTCATCAAATTCAGTATTTCCATAGCCGTAAATGTAGACTTATCATATAGCCTAGCCTAAAGGTTATTGAAGCAGACCTGAGAACAGTGTGGGGTGGGGGGGAGGGGATAAGCTACCTGGGCTGCCCACTGATTTGTGTGTGTGTATTCATCTCACTCAAGTGTGTATTGCCAATTGCTTGACTCCTAGAGTGGTTCAGTACTGAAAGGTGTGTATGCAAGGACAAACTTCTTTATGATCAGACTGGCCACTGAAAATTACTCACTATTAACTAATTGACTTGCACTTAAAATTCACTTGAAGAATTCTGTATTTTAATGAATAATGATTACAAAAAAAGGGGAAATTCATACATAGTGTGCTAGAGACCATGAGATGGTCCTCACCTACAGGACACAAGATCCAGGGGGATGTTTTGGATCCAGATCCAACTCCTCCCTCCTACATCTACCGGAACCTACCCGCCTCCACCCCCTGATTCCTAAAAACCCGCCCAGGTTTCCACCCCAAACCTACCCCATCTGTCAGAGCTCCACCCCCCTAAACCTATCAAACTCCACCCCCTAGATGTGGATCCAACCACGCTTCTTGGATCTTGTGTTCTGCAGTGAGGAGCCACTGAAGACCACAGTTCACTTTACACTTTCTTTTTTTTTTTGTTGGGGTGGGGGGAGACAGGGTATAAATCCTAAAAGATAAAAGGTCTCATTTTTTCCTGGGCCTGAGACTGGGACTCAGCCAGGGCCAAGAACTGAGGCTGTGGCTCGGGCTGAGCTTCCGATGCTGGGGGCTCGGCTGGACCACGCCAGCCCCGGGCTGAGCCTGGCGATGGTGCCGGGCTGGACCCACCTGATGCTGGGCCTCGGGCCGAGCCTGATGCTGGTGCTTGGGCTGGACCTGATGCCAAACCGGGCTGGACCTGATGCTGGGGGCTCGGGCTGAGCCTGATGCTGGTGCTTGGGCTGGACTCCGATGCTGGGGTCAGCCGAGCCTGATGCTGCTTGGGCTGGATGATGCTGGGGCTTGGGCTGAGCCTTCACGGTGCTTGGGCTGGACCCGACGCTGGGGGTCAGCTGACCTGATGCTGGGGCTTGACTGTTCTGATGCTGGGGCCGGGCTGGGCCTGATGCTGGGCCCGGTTTTTTCGGTGCCTGGGCTGGCCTGATGCTGGGGCTCGGCTGGGCCTGATGCTGGGCCTGATGCTGGTGCTTGAGCTGGCCTGATGCTGGGGCCTCGGGCTGGCCTACGCTTAAAGGTCTGGGTTGAGCCTGATCCTGGGGCCTCGGGTTGAGTCTGATGCTGGGGCTCTGGCAATGTCGCTGTGGAGTTCCCTGCCAATATTGTACATGTGTATGTTAATTTTTGATATTCCCCATCATAAAAAAAAAAAAAAAGTTTAAAAACTATCATGACCTACCTTTCTTGATCAATAAAAAATTGTAGGCCTTTCATGGTGGCCACAATTTTTAGAAGTTAGTCCTCAGTGGGTGTCAGATGGGTCACAACATCAGCCACCCACTTTTCTTCCAGAGGCCTTATCTTTCTTGGCTAAAAAATAGAATTGGGATTATACCCCCAATGCACTTAGTTTTTTCACCTGTACAATAAATGCAGACAGCAAACATTAGTTATTCCCACTCGCATTATTTTCCACCCTATTGAAAACAACTGCATTAAATACATTAGTGCTACTGTTTCT
>NW_024874045.1:0-1722 GCF_018340385.1 Cyprinus carpio
TGTCACCCTTTATAGATCACGTGATCACCAGATCAGAGAAGATTTTTGTTTTTATGGAGATGCAGAGTTTGATGCAGTGTTTGAACTAAGAAACTGATGTTACCCTTCAGGCTGTAGATCTGCTGAATATCAAATTGTATCATAGCTTCATGTCTTTATTTCTCTTTACTGCTAAAGCTTTAACCCCTCTTCCTATACCAACTGTATGTGTGTGTGTGTGTGTGTTAGAATAGTTTAAGTGTTTATGTAGTTAATAAAGTCTTACTTGTATCACACTTGAGGTTGTTTATTGTTTGTTCATAACTGGAGTCCCTAATCATTCAGATTTTAGCTATATGCTCTGAGTAGTATTGTACAGTAAGAAAGTTGTTTTCCTTAAACAGGAAAGTAACGTTCTTAGAATTGACAGACAGTTGACACTGAGATGTCAAGTAAATATTTACAGCGGATCTAAATATTTATATTTAATCATAACTATTTATGATTCATATTTCCCCTTTGAGCTGATTTGCTACAGTAATTGGTGGAGAATGTGGGTATGATAAAACAAAGGTTATGAGCTTAAAACACCATCAACCTAAAAGTGTGTGTTTGATAGTTCAGGTAAGAATAGGGCGTGACTTGAGATGCGTATTTGTGTCCCTGTTTGCTGGCTTGTTTAAATGCAGATAAAGTAGCTTGAATGTTCACTATTATGATTAAAAAGAGTCTTTATGTGTTTTATGCTTAATGGTATCAGTGTATGTTAACCTGATTCAGTAGTAAAGAAACTCTAATTTAAGTATTAAATCGTAAGTCTGTTCCTGAGCCTAAGAAATCTCTGCCCTCAGCAGCATGTCCAAACTGTGCCATAATGCATTAATGAAGAAACTGGCCAAAATTGCAGTAAAGGTAGATTTCCAGTGATGCTCCGCTTTCTGCAAGTAGTAAAAGCCTTATAAGATTATATAATTAGATTGATGTAATTCCTTCTACACTTTGACTGTATGTATACAAGCCTAGCAACCTGGTGGTCATCACTGTGTTTCACTCACTGAGTGAAACTTAAGGTGTAATACTTGTAACGTCTACCAGAGAGGACGAGTCTACCCGGATGAAACAGAGGCAAAAAAAAAAGAAAACTCGAGGCGGTCAGAAAGTTGTTCCACAAGCTTTTATAGTCGTTTGTACACCATACTCTTCTCACACACATGTGAAAGGGCAAGTACAAAACGGGAAATAAAATACTCTGGTAACGTAACAAACAGAAACAAAAGAAGTTAAACACAGTGCTGTGATAATCAGCAGTAGAGGCGACCATCCATCTCTCTGTACATTATTTCGCTCATTGAACAGCATTCGAACGTGCAGCAAAACATATTTAAAGAGACATGTACCTGAATAACGTTAAACATTGCGTGGCTGTTACATACTGTACTTCAGTATTCATGTGTGAAGCACACATAACTGCATATAGGTGTGCATCTCAATAAATTAGAATGTCATGGAAAAGTTCATTTATTTCAGTAATTTAACTCAAATTGTGAAACTTCGTATTATGATAAATTAAATATCAATATTAATTTTTTTTGCCAATAAAAGCCTTTAAAACTTATATGCTTATCACTGTTTTTTCAGTACAACCATAGAAAATTGGAAAAAATAATCTACAAATAATGAAGCAGCAAACTTTGCAAAACACAAAATTTATGACACTGCTAAAACTTTTGGCCATGACTGTAC
>NW_024874046.1:0-1905 GCF_018340385.1 Cyprinus carpio
CTTATTGACTTTCTATTAAACCAATTAACATTTTTACAGCAATATACTGGACCAAAATGTAGCAGACACCCGCTTAAACATACATCTCAACATTTCTCCACAGAAAACAAATTGATAACTCAACAATACGTTATGTTCATGTTAAGGCTTATCACCTTAATAATTTCTCCTGAAAATGAGAAAACATTTTTTTACCAGTTTTTGGTAGCATACGGTTACTTTAAAGTTTGTGTTGTGGGGTTTATTTATGCTAAGAAATTCTGTTTTGCTAAAAATATCTGAAATAAACCAACATATCTACTTTTTGTTAACATAGATCATCTAGATGCAGTGCAATTACTAGTTTGGTTGGACTAGATATTTTAATATATCCAGTAGATTATCCTTTTTTAAACAACCCTATTGTACAACCCTAGCTTTTGTAGACCAGAAGAACTACTACTGTAGTGCTGATTTGTATCAAGCTGCATGGTGTGGATATAATGGAATTGTAGTTTTATTTTTTTTTATTTTTAAATAGGTGTTTTTCTTCTTATAATTGAGAGTTGCAAATAGTGGGAGATGTGAGTATAGTGTGGGGTTTAGTGGGATGGTAAACACGCCTATGTAATCAGATTTTTAAATATCTAATTGTTAAAATGGGGTCAAACTATTTTTAACCAATTATAACCCATTTTTTTAATATCCATATTTGGATAATTGCCCCGTTGTTGCTTATCTCAGGTCCTGAGCATTTCTATAACAGTTGGGTCTGATATCTGTAGCCCCTTTTGTTGCTGAATTAATCCTTCAAACATGTACCGACATGAAGTTTCAAAGGTCAGTGTTTCCAAACAGGAGCCAAGGTCGAATCTTCATCACACTAACATATGCCATCACTCCAGGTCACGGCTCTTCCAACCATGTATCTGGTTCAGCTTATACAACAAAGCTTTTTTTAATTTTCATTTCACGGACATACGCTTACCCCTAGGTCTAGTTTCAGGAGCGCACAGGCTCACACACATTATATAAAATAAAGCTTTTTGTTTGTTTCTGACTGTGTAAAACAGATTTCCATACACACACACACACACACACACACACACACACACACACACACACACACACACACACACACACACACACACACATTTGTACACATTACTCGTATCATCTACTGTATCTTGAGAGGACATTCATTGACACAATGCAATCTCTAGGTCCCTATCATAACCCTCTACCTGACTTAAGTCCCCACCTCAGCATCATTATCATTATCTTCATCATCCCTCATATCCTCATCCTCAGAGCTGAGGTCACGCTAAGCCAGTCCATTTCCTCCATTTCTCCTTCCATCTTCCACCAGCTGAGGAGTTGGCTGGAAGGAACACCTTGCATGTGCATGCTAAGCAGTCTGCTGCTTGAGTCTGAGGTAGCCGCAGTCTTCTCTCAAGTAGACTGATGAGGCCCTGGGACTTCCTCCTCTGTGAATCCATTGGGATAGCCTATAAATCCACACATGAAGAACAATGGAATTACCGCCGTCACACTCAAACATTTTATCAGAGAGAGCTTATTTATGTTGTGTAACAAAATGTTAAATAAAAGTCAAATTGGAAAAATAATAACTGGATAAAATAATCTTTAGCTGGCATTTATCCTTAGTTCTTGAGCTAATACTAGCATGATTGCTTTTCATGTGAAAAATAGTTTGACCTATGAATTTTAAAGCATAAAGCCATATAGTTTGGATTTATACTTACTTCCTGCTTTTTATGCAATCTGAAATGGTGGCTACTGGGTGTTCGACCTTTGCAACGGAGTCCTTAAGGTACTGGATAGTGCTGCATCATCTCCTTCTGGCTGACCTGCTTTTTCTTCTGTCAGTCGTGAAGACCAGCATTAGTGGTCAGAAAGCTTCTT
>NW_024874047.1:0-1917 GCF_018340385.1 Cyprinus carpio
TGAATGCAGTCAAACATTGAACATTACATACTCTGTGAAAGCATTAACATTTCTGTTATTGGTTACAATTGTTATAGAAAAGATTAAGTGATGACCATTAATTGGCCTATGTATTTCATTTACAAAACTGGCAATTTGTAATTTGAATTTTAGTATTTGTATTTAATTATTTATTAGTTGGCATTGCATGGACTCAACATTCCTACTAGTTCATAACACTTAAAACACTGACACAAGATACTAAATGTTCTGTTTACCATTTACATTGCTCATTTTAAAAACTACTTTTTCTGTATAGTAAATGCACAAACCATGGCAAAAAATAAACATTTAAAACCCATGAAATGGTTTTGACAAGTTTTTATTCCCAGTGGTTATGCATTTTCTGTTGAAAACGGAGACATTTGGATTAGGGGCATATCAGAGAGTATGTCTTTTTTCAAATAGTAAGTTACATTCCATGATTGAGTGTGTGGATTTTTGGTTATTTGTGAATACACTTTTTCCCCTCCTCATGTGTTCAGGTCCAGCCTCAACCAGGCATAAGATGTGCACGACCAGGCGTTTTTTAGCCTCCGTTTGGCCCGTGTGATATGCAGTCCAGAACAAACCTCTGATGAATAAATTTATCTGAAGAATGGGCCCATCAACTACTGCTCCTGTGTGTGGAGCTGGTATGTTATCCGCTTTAGCTGCTTTAGGATCAGTTCAACAACACAATGTATATTTTAATACTTTCATCTCTCAGGACATGATTTCCTGTCCATCATATCATCCATCATTGTTTAATTATTTTGAGTATAAGGGTTGTATTCAAACTGATAACATTACGCATGAATACTTCTGAGTATATATATATAACAAAAACACTCATGAAATATCACCTTATACCACACACACAGACCTCAACGATTTGTACATGAAACACGGCCATTATATTTCTAAGTATTATAGAACCAAACACATCCTGCCATCCACAAGACAGCAGGTACTATACGTGATACCGGAAATCCAACAACAACAATGTAAATGAAAATAAGAAGAAGTATGATTTGGGACAGAAACACATGATCATATTCCCTAATTTAGGCCCATTTGAATTATAAAATGCATTATGCAAATGTTTTGGCTGGCTTTTAAAAGTCATTGTTTTGTTTTAAGAAAGTAACTGCATCGATATGCATTAGCCTACTGCTGTTGAAAGATGTTCATTTTTCTTACCACATTTATGAAATGTAAATGCTTTTAATAATCTTGATTTATTTTATCTGAACATTGAAATTTGTGAGTTTTTATCCATCTGGACAGTTTTGAGGTTAAATTATTATTATTATTTGATTAGATTTTTTTCTGTCTTCTGTCTTTTCATTTGAAAAATACGGATCTGTGAATGTATTTTTATGTTGGATTTATTATTATTATTAATATTATTATCAGCATTTGTTAATGGGTTAATGGATTTGTGGATGTTAATTAATTTTAACAGTAACTTATGTTGTTTTTTTGTTTTGAAAGTAAATCTCAAAACAAATATTTAGTTGTTTCAGTATTATTTATTTCATCTTTAAGAACTGTATATTGTTAAATTGTTACACTGACTAACACTGATACATTTGTCTTGTTTTAATGGCTCAGAGTTTTGTCTCTCAGAGGTGTCAGGATACTGCAAACCATATCCTTGTGTCATCACTTTCACAGAACACGTGTGTAAAGTGCTTTATCTTGTGAGCTTTCTGAAAACACATTTGAGTTCTTAGGAGAACAGCACCTTTATTTAGTACTTGTATTTGTATTGAAGTCACAAAGTGTAACCAATGAAATACCAATCAATTCTACAAACAGCTTAACGCAATCAATTAATTAGAAGTTAGGGCTACATTAAATTTGCAAGTGACCGTTTAAATATAAAAAATAGCG
>NW_024874048.1:0-1975 GCF_018340385.1 Cyprinus carpio
CCTTTCAGTTTTGGACCTTTCAGATTGAAGTCAACGTGCAGCATAGAAATCTTTGGACCAGGAACTGGTTGCATCTTGAATTTGGGGGCCCTTTGATTTTTCCTCTTTCAGGTCCTTCAATATCAAAGTCTGGAGCCTTGATGTCCACATCTGGTGCCTTTAATGTCACACGCTTTAGGGATTTCACATCAACATCTGGACCTCCAGTTTTGGACCCTTCATTCCAAATGATGGCATTTTGATTTTGGCATCTTAAAACCACCAGGTTCCGTACCGGCCTCACTTCACCTCGGTGCTTTGATATTTCCTTCACTTTTTGGAACAGACACGCCAATACCTTCAGTTTTGGACCCTTTCAGATTGAAGTCAACATCTGTGGTACCTTGGACCAGAGACTGATGGCATCTTGAATTTCAGGGGCCTTGATTTTTTCCCCTCAGGTCCCTTTCTCAATGTCAACCTCTGGAGCTTTTGATGTCCACATTCCGGTGCCTTAATCGTCAATACTCGCTTTTAGGATTTTCGCACATCAACATCTGGGATCCCCTCCAGTTTTGGGACCCTTCATTCCTCAATGATGGCATTTCTTGATTCTTTGGCATCTTAAAACCACCTTCAGGTCCTGCAATTTCCGGGCCTTCACTTCCACCTCGGTGCTTTTGATATCTCCTCTTCTACCCTTTGGAACAGACACGTCATCATCACCTTAGTTTTGGACCCTTTCAGATTGAAGTCAACATCTGGCATAGAAATCTTTTGGACCAGAGACTGATGGCATCTTGAATTTGGGGGCCCTTTGATTTTTCCCCTCAGGTCCTTCAATGTCAACCTCTTGGAGCTTTGATAACCACATCTGGAGCTCTTAATGTCAATATTATCGGCTTTTAGGGATTTTCACATCAACATCTGGACCCCTCCAGTTTTGGACCCTAATTCCGAATGATGGCATTTTTGATCTTTGGAATCTTAAAACCACCCTCAGGTCCTTTCTCAATGTCTGGGCCTTCAATTTCAACTTTTGGTGCTTTTAATATCTCCCCTTCCACTTTTGGAACAGACACCGTCAACATCACCCTTTCAGTTTTTGACCTTTCAGATTGAAGTCAACATCTGGCATAGAAATCTTTGGACCAGAGAGACTGATGGCATTTTGAATTTGGGGCCCTTGATTTTTCCCTCAGGTCCTTCAATGTCCAACCTCTGGAGCTTTTGATGTCCACATCTGGTGCCTTAATGTCAATATCGGCTTTAGGGATTTTTCACATCAACATCTGGACCCTCCAGTTTTGGACCCTTCATTCCAAATGATGGCATTTTTGATCTTTGGCATCTTAAAACCACCCTCAGGTCCTTCAATTTCTGGGCCTTCAATTTCCACTTTCGGTGCTTTAATATCTCCTTCCACTTTTGAACGGACACCGCCAACATCACCTTTCAGTTTTGGACCTTTCAGATTGAAGTCAACGCCTGGCATAGAAATCTTTGGACCAGAGACCTGATGGCATCTTGAATTTGGGGCCGCAGATTTTTTCCCTCAGGTCCTTCTTCAATGTTCACCTCTGGAGCTTTGATGTCCACATCTAGTGCCTGTATGCTCCAATATGCTCGGCTTTTAAGTTTTCACATCAACATCTGTAGCCTCCACTTTTGGAACCTTCAACCCGAATGATGGCATTTTGATCTTTGGCATCTTGAGAGCACCCCTCCGGGTCCTTCAATGTCAGGGTCTTCAATTTCAACTTCTTCTTTGGTACTTTAATTTTCCTCCTTCTACTCTTTGGAAAAGACACATCAACATCACTTTTTAGTTTCAGCCTTTCTTGATTTCAAGCCCACCTTTCAATGCTGACCCTTTTACATTTAAGTTCACGTCAGACACCTCAAATCTTGTAGACCGGAGACTGGTGGTATCTTTTACTTCAGAATCATTGACTTTTATTTCAGATCTCTCAACATTAAGCTCTGGACTCTTGAT
>NW_024874049.1:0-1756 GCF_018340385.1 Cyprinus carpio
TTTATTTTATTTTTTCATGAGTTTTTTAAAATTGTTCATTTTCATATTTTTTGGATTTTGTTCATATTGTCTGACTTTTCAAGATTTTATAAATTTTTATGACTTTTTGAGGTTTTGTTCAATTTTCTTGACTTTTCAGATTTTTGTTCATTTTAAATTTGTTCATTTTTATATCTTTTTTTTTCTCAATTTTTCAGTTTCATGATTTTTAAAGATTTTTCATTTTCATGACTTTTTTCAGGTTTGTTCTTTTTCATGACTTTTTAAAGTTGTTCATTTTATGATTTTTTAATTTTTTGTTCCATTTTCATGATTTGAAGATTTTGTTAATTTTCATGACTTCTTATGAGATTTTGTTCATTTTCATTTTATTCATTTTTATGACTTTTTTTGAGATTTCCTCATAGAATTTTCTCCTGACTTTTTTATGATTTTTATTCATTTTTCTCATGTGCCTTTTGCAATTTTTTTGGCTCCATTATACATGAGTTTTTAAAAATTGTTTTTAATTTTCTCAAGTGATTTTTTAAAGGTTTTGGTCAACTTTTTATGCATTTTTTTATTAATTTTTCTTCATGGCTTTTTATACATTTTATGGTTCATTTTCATGAGTTTTTTTTGAGAAATTTTGTTCATTTTTTATGACTTTTTGAGGGTTTTGTTCAAATTTTGGTTTTTCATCACTCAAAAGTTGGACTATTAATGGCGAAAGCAGTTCTATGTATGTAACCTACCAAGCCTTCACGGGTGAGACAAAATGTCAGCTATTTCTCTCCAATACCTGAAGAAACTATATTTACACACCATGCCAGCCTTCCACGGCAATATTACAAAAAAAAACAACTATGTGATAAATGTGATGACTGATGGCGTGCTCAAGCACAGTGCAACATAGGCACTCTCTTCAACTGTGTTCCAACTCAGTTCAGCCCTAAAGCGCTATCTTCCTTCTGGGCTTCGGTTTGGGAAAGAATGCAGATGTGCGTGACATTCAGCCAAGTATGGTGACCCATACTCAGAATTAGTGCTCTGCATTTAACCCATCCGAAGTGCACACACACAGAGCAGTGAACACACACACACTGTGAACACACACCCGGAGCAGTGGGCAGCCATTTTATGCTGCGGCGCCGGGAGAGCGTTGGGAGTTCGATGCCTTGCTCAAGGGCACCTAAGATCTAGGTATTGAAGGTGGAGAGAGAACTGTACATGCACTCCCCCCACCCACAATTCCTGCCGGCCCGAGACTCGAACTCACAACCCTTCGATTGGGAGTCCGACTCTCTAACCATTAGGCCACGACTTCCCCAGATGTGCTGGAAGTCCTGCTGCGACAGAAGAACAACACTTCTCTATTAACACTTTTGGCAGAGGACAATTTGAGCGCTTTTTCACCATCATCCCATCCAGTGTTCAGGATAACAATTGAACGAAGCAAAGATGTGGCAGCCCAGATATTTTCTTCCAACTATCCACCCTGATTCTGAGTCCGGAACCAGACATTAAAACCAGCAAAAGGGGATCTGACAGACAATCTACCTAAGCTGATGAACCCACGGACCCACAGCTTTCATAACCTCTGGACTTTCATGATTTCTTTCTTGACACTGCAATTCCTTAAAACCATTCATTTGTTAATTCCACTATTTCATTGATGATAACCGACATGATTTATTGATGATGATTTATTATTCTTTAATAAAAAATCTTAAGCATAGATGCTCTACTATTCTGTTTGTGGTGATGTTGAATTATT
>NW_024874050.1:0-2305 GCF_018340385.1 Cyprinus carpio
ATGTGTGTAAGATTTACATTCATTTGTCAGCAAGTTCACATCATTTCAAACATTACCCTGAATAGACATGCACATTTTCATGAATTTAAATAGTCTTAACAGGTCTGACAGGACAATGCTTTACATAGTTTTAATGTACACTAAGATTGAGAGACCAAGTATAATAGGACAAAAATGATTAGCTAGAAAAATAATGTAGTGAATACAAACTGATACCTGTAGGCCATCATCCAAACGAAGTCGCTGCATAAAAAACCTTGTCCAAAGTTCTCATTTCACCCAGCTGACTGCCAATGTCATAACGGTGGTGAATTGATGTCTGTTATAAAGGATAAATAAGAGACGCTAACATAAAAAGTCAATCTGCAAGCATAAACCTTAGTGTGGTGTGTGTGTGTGTGTGTTGGAGTTATAGTTGTGGTAGCAACCAACCAATAATTGTTGTCTCATCATCCTGTAGCTGGTTTGACTGGAGTTTTGGGGGAGCATAAAACACTACAGTCCAGGTGCTGCCACGTTTTTTAGCTCGGGGGACATTGTCTCTACAGTCCTAATTTCTTGGACGGCAGACTGAGGGACGCCAACCACTCAAGTCAGCTACAAACGACTGACTTGGAGGGCTTCATCTCCGACCGTCAGACGTGACCAAAATAAAACTGGAGGGCGTCATCACTAACTTTTGACGTCAAAGAGAATAAAGCTGGAGGGACGGCAACATTTATAAGGACTTGGCGACAAAAAAGCTTGAGAGACGTCATCACTTAATTTGGACATCACAGGAAAAAAAGAGTAGAGGGGCCTTCACAACTTAATCAGACGTGGCAATGGAAAACAAGACGTCATCACTTAATTTGATGTGCCGGTTGAAAAATGAAATGTCATCACTTATTTGGGTGTGGCAGTGAAAAATAGACATCAGCACTTATCTGGCGAGGTTGTACACATCAGTACAGCTGGAAGTTGGGGACTTTCAGCATTACAGCTGACGCGGCACAGACTGTAGTTTTGGGGGAACTTCATCGTTACAGCCTGGGCGCGGCACAGACGTATTTGGGTGACGTCATCGGTACAAGGCTGGACCTGCACAGACGGTATCTGGGGACGCATCGTACAGCTGGACGCGACACGACGGTAGTTGGTGGACTTCATCGGTACAGAGCGGCACAGACTTAGTTTGGGGGACGTCATCGGTACAGCTGGACGCTGGCACAGACTGTAGTTTGGGGGACGTCATCGGTACAGCTGGACTCGGCACAGACTGTATTCTCAGTGGGACGTCATCAGTTACATTGCTGGACTCGGCAACAGGACCGTAGTCCCCCTGGGTGACGTCATCGTGTACAGCTGACGCCGGCACGACTGTACGTTTCCCTGGGGACGTCATCGGTCAGCTGGACGGGCAACAGACGGTCGCCTGGGGAATTGTCATACGTTAACAGCTGGGCGCTGGTCACAGACTGTAGTCTGGGGGATCGCCATTGGTAACAGCTGGACGCTGCACAGACTGTAGTCTTGGGGGACGCCATCGTGTACAGGCCGGACGGGTACACAGAGCGTATTCTGGGGGACGCCATCGGGTACAAAAGCTGGACGGCTGCACAGACGTAGCTCTGGGGACGTCATCGGTACACTGGACTCGGCACAGAACTGTTAAGTCTGGGGGACGTCATTCGTACCGTCTGGACTCATCACGACTTTAGTCTGGGTGGACGTCATCCGTACATCTTGGCAACTCGGTACCGAAAGAAGCTGAGATAAGTGAATAGCATATCGGTGCGGCACAGAGCTGTATCTGGTCCTCAACTCTTCTTTGACCTACAGGGGCGAATATGACCAAAAGATATTAATTCTTAAACAGAACATTTATGAAATATTTTATAACTATATTAACGATATTCGATATTACTGGCAACTATAACTTGCGGTAATTGCCGTGGCATGTATGATGTCTTTTTTCTGGCATGTTCATGAGCATTGTGTTTTAAATAAAGAAATGTTTAAAAAACATCAAACATTAAAAAAGCCTTACAGCTCCTAAATTAGTGGTTGTGTATGAATATTAATAAGGTCATCCAAAGCTTGCATGTATACTTAGCATGTAACTTAAATTTGTGTGACCAGGTCATGATATTCAGACATTAATTAGGTGTCATGTCATTACAATGAATTTAAACATCACTTAATGTAATTACAGTAATATGATTTGCAAATTCCATTTGTGAATTCAGTTTTTGTGTAATTAAAATATGAACTTGAAAGAGTTGAAAACTTGAAAGTAACACGTCTGTGTTGAGTTTGTTTCTGA
>NW_024874051.1:0-1962 GCF_018340385.1 Cyprinus carpio
AGACATTTCCTTTATATTTCTCTGGAAAGGGTTCTCACAACCAGTGTGTTTGAAACTTGAATTTGAATATACCTCTGCTTGCCAGTTAGGTGGGCTACCTAGCAGAAAACAATACTCTACAATTAGTTTAGGTTTTTGGTATGGTATTTTTTATTTATTTTGTTAATCGTCTTCATAGATTGTGGATTGATCTTTTAGTACAGTTGTGAATAGCAGAGGTGGTAATAATTATTATACTTACAGGATGTATTCTGTACTGTACCTGTACAAAAAGGACGCTGTTATGAACTACATATGTCTGCTCAGCAACATAGAAAACTATGATACAATTATGATCGTATTGTACATCCAGTGGCGTAAAATGTGCTTTGAAAACTGGTGGGGACATCCGCGCGCAACTCTCGTTTTGCTAGTTTTTTATTTGATAATCTAATTTCATTTGGGGACTGGGTTTGGGGAGTTGGAAAATTTTAATTTCCACCTCTTTCAAAAATACATCACTGTACCAGGGCGGTGCCAGAGAATTTTGACCAGAGAGGTGCTGAGGGGGTGAATAGATCATTGACAGGTAGAGTTGGGCAACTCTAGCGCTCCAGACTCATTCCCACTTGTCGACTCTTTGTTGACTTTCTTCTAGTTCTGTCGCACGAGCACAGTTTATATTTATTTAATTTATTTTTCTACAACATGCTATTAATCAGTGTATGCTGATGAATTTACATCATAGTTATATGCTGGAAACGAAAAGTGTTTTAACATTCAACCCGTTCTTTTTCATCTGTAGTATTATTTGTGGATTTGAATTTTCTTTTTCGCTATATTCTATGTTTCTCCGGTTTCGGAATAGCACTTTCACTTTCGATTGTAAGCGATCATTGTTCAGGTTTTACAATTTAAAACGATAATTGTCTGTTTTGCTTACATCTTTCACCTTTTAAGACCAAAAGAAAAATGGATTCATTGTTATTTTTAATTAAAATGCACAACAAACTATAAAAAAGTAAGATTCCAATGACAAACTAGCTAAAATGTTTATTAAACAAAAAACGAATAAGATGAGGGCATGGCATAGGCCAAACTACATGCTGTATTTAGGCAATATAATGAAATTTCAAATACCATATAACGTTTAGCAAACACATGAGGAATCAAATAAAACATAAAAAGTGAGCATCCATGGCATATGACGCCAGCTGGGGGGGTAAAACAGCAAAAGCCTAATGCCCTTTTTCAAAATGAAAACACAAAACAAAAAAAGAAAAGTCAAACTAAATTTACTGTCGGTAACAGTGCTTGCATGTTTTTTTCCCCCACAATAATACCAACACGTTACCCTCTCTGGTTTAGAAGCACGTGGGTCTTTTACTTTAACTTTATCGAGCAAAATCATCCAATAGTGCGTCTCAAATTTTTGCTGCGCGCCCTTCGTGCTCCTGACTCGGCGCTGCGCAGTCAAACAAGTTGATGGTTGATGTCATATCATAGGCGCGGGCCGAGTGGGGGTGCTGAACACCCACCTGTCTTTTTCTGTTGGCAACCTGTTTAAGTGTTTGAAAAAAAAAAACAAAAAAAAAAAAACAAATCGGAGTCTATTGTACCTAAAACAAGTGCAAGTAGTGGTATGTGGCGGATTGTGACAAATTACAAAAGACGGCTGCCAACTATCAGATTGATTGGTGTAGACCGTGAAGCGTGTGTCATTCTATTCCTTCTGACGCGATGGACCTGGGTTCGAATCTGCCTTTTGGCGAACTTTTTTTTTCTCTCTTTTCAAACTTCAAATCACATCAAGAAAAGCATTTATTTCTAATAAAATTGAAGAAAATAATCAAATAGTTTAAAATAAAGTATTAGGTAGGATTAGGGTAGGTGTAGGGAGGCTTTTTCCCTAATAAGGTGCATCCATTAATAATTAGAATTAAAATTTACACTCAATTTGCACTCAACTCATACTGGTTTATA
>NW_024874052.1:0-1853 GCF_018340385.1 Cyprinus carpio
TTCTTTTTTTTCTGGATTGTTGGCCCTAAGCTGCTTCAGCTATATTTAATATTATTCTTCCGCTTCGCCGCAAAGTCTATGGCAGCCCATAGAACCGACTCTGGGAAAGTTGTGAATTTGGCACACTCATAGAGGACAGTGTCAACATTAACCATCGCAAAATTTAAAGTCTCTAACTCCAGCTCTCTAAGCCTACATTTGTCAAACTTTCAAAAAATGTCTGCTAATAGCAGGTTTGAACCATAGGTACAGAAGGAACATTACTATATTTTTCTCTGAATCCTTGGCTCATGCCAAGTCGATTGAACCAAAATTCAAAAATCGCATAAGGTTTAGTTTTTTTTTTTCTATTTTTAGATATTCGAGAAAAAAGTACTTTTTCTATCTCTTTCCTAGACGGTTAGTCCGACTCTCGCAAAATGAGCTCGAGATCATCTTAAGACCATGCTGGCAAAAGTTATGGAATTCAAGTTGATTATTCAAAATTTCTGGGAATACCACACCATAAGCAATTCAAAAAGAAAAAAATACACCAATAAAAGCCAGTTAATAAATTGCACTCATCTCCTGCTAGCAGTTTAAGCGTAATTGAGAATGACTTGGTGTATGTTTAGCAAACCAAAGCCGCCAAAAGCCTGAGGCTACCTGCAGTGTTTCGGTTTGGTGCTAATTAGTCAGGAGATCGAAAAATGCATATTTTGCGACGAATGGTTTGGCGAAAAATCACAGGAACTGGATTCTCTTCAGATTTGGTGCATCATGTTGAATCAAATGATACCCAGTTTTACCCATGTCAGCCATTTTACGCCCGGCCATTTTTGGAATTATTATCTAAGTTGCTGTATTTCACAAACCGCATTAGCGTATCGTTACGACACCTAATTACAAAATAGTTCGATTACACCACAGCCCTGATTGGTACTCCAGTAAAACTTTGAGCGCACACCTTGTAGTCAAAAGTTATTAAGAGAACTGCTGCTTAATGCTAATAACGTTTGAATGCACATTGCCACTATTGGAATGAAACTGGTCTCCGATTCTTTGGATCAGTGCCGGAGAACATCGTGCAACATTGCACGGACAAAAATGGCCAAACTTCCTGTCCGCCATTTTGATTCAAGGCGTTGACCTACCCATTTGTCAATCTCTCCTCCCTAGACCGTTAGTCCAATTTCTTTCACCAAATGTGACTCAAGATCATCTTCTCAGACGATGCTGGCAAAAAGTTGCTGGATTTCTCGGTGTCGGTTGTACCAGAACGGTTTGATTGCAAAGCACCATCAACAATTCTGAGCTGGAAGGATGCCAAAATGTATCTGAGGCTGTATCTCTGCAATAGATTTGACATATATATTAATTCAACTTTGTATAAAGCCATTGTCATCTACTAAATTGATCACGTCACATCATTTTGGTAGCAAGCGCCACCTATTGGTCTGGAGTAATCGGCATTCTTCAATTCTGTATCATTAGCATTTTAGAAAATTATAACTGCTTTGATTTCATTGACCTTATTGTAATGAAACTGGTCTCAAAAATGTTCCTTGGGTCATGCTGACCAACATACATATCTATTGTAGCATGTCATAATAAGCCACTTTTTCATGTCGGCCATTGTTTTTGATTTATGTTGAAAACATACTTTTTTGCGCTCCTCATCGGGTCCTGCTCGTCCGATTTTTCACCGCAATCAGATCAGTTGATCTTCAGACCTGTGCTGACAAAAGTTGTGGATTTAGGTGTCAAAAAGATACAACCGTTTTCGCATTGGCCTTGGGTAGATAAACTTTGAGCACTGTGTCAAAGTGACTTGGCACATATCTCTTCAAAGCTTTGACATACCGGACACCAAA
>NW_024874053.1:0-1967 GCF_018340385.1 Cyprinus carpio
TTTTTACTGCATTTGTTTGTGTTAGTAATTTTTAGTTAGTAAAATAATATGTTAATTCCATGGTACAGTAACTGATGTACAGTAACTATAAATTTTAATTATCAATGTAGTAATCCATTTTGAACATAATATTAACTAGGGTTCACCATTACTATATAAATGATGTACATGTTAACATATATAATGTTAAGAAAACTAAATCCTTATTGAAAAGTCTTTACAATAATAATTTTAGAAATACTAATATATATAATAATAATAATAATAATAATTTATTTGTGTGTGTGTGTGTGTGTAAGTGAGTGTGTAGAGAAAGACAGAGAGAGAGAGACTCATTAATAAATGCTATACAGTTATTTGTTAATATGTAATTTAATATAATTAATGTTAATAACTGAAGCCTTATTGGAAGTGTTACTTAGAAGTTTTATATGTTGTGTTGTGTGTGTGTCTCTTGATGTGGTTTGGATTAACCCTTTCATTTGCTGTATTCCCTTAGAAATCAAACTGCTAAATTGGGTGTGCTCCAGTCCACTGTTCCTGGCGATCGACTTTGTCCTGCAAAGAATTCAGCTCCCAACTCTAATCAGTCGCACCTACCTTTTAATTTTCAAAAGCAATCCACAGAAGACATTAATTGAATTTGCTTCAAGGTGTGTTTAGGCGGGGTTAAGGCTAAACTTTGCAGGACAGTCGATAAGCCATTAACAGGTTGGAATTTTCCCTGTGCTGAAGAGGGTTATGTACTATGTCGCTACGGGCACAGTTTCTACCTGATGCCACGGGTGGGCGTTTGCGCTGATGGCTTGAGCCCGCCATCGCTGCTTGCAGCTATACTATTATTACATATTATTTTTTATTTTTCTTTAACGACTAAACGGGGGGTTTTGGAGAGCCTTTAACATACTCAAAAACTTGTGAAAATTGGCATCATCACATTGGAACCTCACGGCCATCAGGGATGCCCGCCAGGGGAGGCTGGGACCGAGCGGTGGCACAGGGGGCTCTACAGCTTCTGGAAACACAGTCAGAAATCTTGAACCATAGCTCCACACATACTTGCATGTATTTATATGGAAACTCTGTACACTTATAGATCTCATTGAGCCGAACAACTTTCGCGCTCTATGCAATAGGCTCCACTTAACAGGAAGTGAGCTATTCAGGGCTGTTTCAAAAAAGCATGCTCTGGAATTTGATATACTCCTCTGAGGATTTTCCAACCGTTCTCCCACGAAACCTCTGTGAACATGATGTCAAGACATTGGGGATGAAAAAATTGCCAGGGGGATTTTGATATCTCGAGCGGTTTGTCCATCCCGTGGTAAGGCGTTGAAATTAGGGAACCAAAAAATGAGAAACAGGAAATGTCACAATAACATCCACATACATTTTTCTAGATTTAGATCAAACTTCATCCAGTTGTTCGATGTATGATGCCGATCGCATATATGTGACTATTAGGAGTCAAAGTTATAAGCGCCACCTGGTGGCAGCAGGGAAATGTCAATCACTTTTCAAAAATGCTTTGTATTCCAGCATCTTATTTTTCCTCTTTCGATTTGCTTCCGATAAACTTCATCAGGAGGCATGACAAAACACGGCCGATGTAAATCTGTTGTGGGGATATTGATATCTAATATAGTGTTGCCGGGCAACGTGTCAATTCCTGAATATTCTGTTCTCTGCGATTTTGAGGCATGGATAAATGCTCAGAATTACACATGAAACTCACAAACACATATCATTATTAATGATATAGCTAGACAATGGAAAAAAGCACATGAAAAGGCGTGCGGAGGAGGCACTCTTACTCATCACCTTTCATCCAAAAAGTCGGGGGTTAGTTTTTAGCTACAGACACCAAACCGTACATGTACATTGTTCTAATCAACGGACAATCCTTTCTAATTTACAGTCATCAGCTACCACCTCAACAGGAAGTCGGGCTATTTTGGTTTAAATGT
>NW_024874054.1:0-1816 GCF_018340385.1 Cyprinus carpio
CCCAATGTGCATACTAGCCTATCTGCCCTAAATAGTACGAAAACCTACTAATTACTAACTTTTTTTTCCTTTCTGTTTTTTACAAAATTAGATATTATGAGAAAATACTTGAACTGCCAATAATACTTTAACTCTTTACAAAGTCTGCAAACATTCCACAAGTAACTTTATTGAGTCAGGGTCATCACAAATACATTCCCTATGTTTAATTCTGAACGATCACAGTTATAACTCAGTTAAATGGAAACATATAAAGTTGCAATGCTCAATTGAAATAGGCAATTGTTGCGCGTTCAGCGTGACCACAGAGACTCACTGTGCTGTTTTTAGCCTTTGTAAAGGATGATGATTTACATCGAAAAATGCGAAGTTAAGTGTAAAACCTATACTGTATTAAATATGATTCTGGCACCCAGCTATGTCGCGATTATGGAAACATTTGGATTGGTGCCAGGCTAGTTTTAGAGGATTTGTTGTGGAGGGAAGGAATTAAAATAGCTTGTGTTTATAATGTTTGTAAACATATGTAAACATATTTTTACTAACAAACAACTGCAATAGAACCACAGTATTACTGCAATACAGCTGAAGTAGTACTACAATTATACTGCAATAAAACTGCAGTAGTACTGCAATCTATAACACAACTGAAGTACAATTCAATACAAGTGTAAATATAAGTGTAATACTAATAAAATGCTGTACAGTAACACTGAAATGCAACCAGAAAATTCTAGAATAACAAGTTTTATTTGCACACATCTGCAATATAATTAATTAAGGTACAAAAAAAACAGTGAATGCCTCAAACAGCAATGCAACAATAAATGATTTTACTTTTCTTTAAACTTAAAATAACAGGCTGAGAGTTACACTAAATGTACTTAGTGTTTATTTATAAATCACACAATCATGCACATTTCTTCCCTCATTATTCAGGCAGGTTTCATTTTTTGAAGAGCAAATCCTCATTGTTCTGTTGGGGTCTTATGACCGCTCTTTATCTCAGATGTGGAAAAACACTATTTTGGATGTAGTCTGGAAAAACAAACAAACAAAACTACTGTGAAATTCTCAAGTTTCTTACTTTACACTTTTCATTACAGGTATATTTAGTATGTATAAAATAAATCTTGAGTTGTGATGCGTCACTCAAGTGTTTGTGAAAAGTATTCCTATTCATTCCCATTTCATTTCTTATGGCATATTTGGTTGCATTAATAATGACTATGTTTACATGGACTCACTCATTTACCTTACTCTAAAAAGACACATATGATTAAGGCTATTTGAGTTGCTTTAAGAATAATTCAATCTCAATTCAAGCTTATTTGTATAGCGCTTTTACTTATACAAATCATTACAAAGCAACTTTACAGAAAAATTAAGTTTCTACAACATTTAGTAGTAGCCATCAGTGATGACTGCCAGTTTATGTGCATATATGGCAGAAATGTTCAGAAAAATCAATAAAAAAGATTAAAACAAACAGACGCATTAACACTATTAACAGCAATTATGCAATCAAACTTATAGCAAAAATGTGGTAGTTCTGTATGTTGTCTCTGGGTTAGCATCATCTGAGGTCCCCTGAGGGGGCTGGCATCATCTCTTCTCAGGTGTTCTGGATCCAGACTGAGCTTGTGTAAATTCTAGTTACCACGGATGTAAACTGCGGGCAAAACAGAGAAACAAATAGAGACATAATTAGAAGGGAGCTGCTGTTCCAGCTAAGTAAAATTAATTGTTTAACCCAAGCTAAAGAATAATAATGCACATTTGATCAGATATAACTGCAGTCCAAAAATTATGAGAT
>NW_024874055.1:0-1902 GCF_018340385.1 Cyprinus carpio
ATAAAGCATGAGGTGTCCTATTGCCAACAAGTGGCGCTATGATTATAACTGAATATTGGCCTTTAGATATCTTCAGGCCATGACTCTTTCCAAATATTTGAAGTTTGGTGCAGTGCAGATGGACATGCATGTTTATGTTAGTGTAAAACAAGCCATTTCCTGTTGCCGGCAGTGGCGCTCTGATTAGAGTAGCCTAATTGCCCTCAGATGTGTGTGTTCAACCAAGACTCTTTCGATCATGTGAAGTTGGGGAGTCAGACATTTATGAATGAGTTACAAACAATTCTATTCCATGGCCGGGGGGGTGGGGCCCCGACATCAAACTTTTCACGGGCACCAGTCCACACCTTTATGAAAACTCAAGATGTTCCCAAATTAAAATCGCAACAGGCGGTTTAGATTAGACTGACACCTATTTAAAGTGTCATAAAATTTCTAGCAGTTAGTTAGTTACAGCGTAAAAACATGACACTTCCTGATGCCATCAGGTGGTAGCTATGGCTATAACTGAATATGGGCATGTAGATATGTTCAGGTCAGGAGTCTTATCAAACATGTGAAGTTTGGGGCAGATTGGACATTGTATGTCTGAGTTAGGAGCAAACTTCCTTTCTCATGGCGAAACATGAACTTTGTATGGCCGCCATGGGACATGCCGTTTCAACGAAACCTCCAAGACCTTACTTAATTTAATATCGCCAAGGGCTTTGGAATTCCAATGACCAATTTTGGTTGTGGATCTGAATAGAGGAGAAATCTGGGAGGAGTTAAGGTGAGAGTACAACCCCTGGAAACTGGCACAAAGACACAACACCAATTTGAGGGGAAGAATTCAAAATAACCGACTTCCTGTTGGGATTCGGATTTCGTACCAAGAGTACTTTTTTGAAGGTACTTGGTGTGTTACATGTGTGCACCGATTTTCGTACATGTACGTGAAACATAGCTCGAGGCGCACTCCGTTGAAAATGTATAGGTGGCGCTATCGGAGGTACCTTTTGCCACACCCGATGAAATATTGGCCTTCAGATTTGTTCAGGCCAGGAATCTTATCAACAGCGGAAGTTGGGGAAGAAGATCCCGTACTTCCGCGGCCTGATATGCTCTGTTATCTCAAGCGGCGAGCATCGCCCTTTGCGGCGCCCTGGACATGCCCTGTAACGAAAACTCAAGATCTTCATGGCAATTTAACATCGCGCACAGGCCTTTAGAATCGAGTGACTGAAAAAAAAAATTGTATGTCATAAATTTCTCGGGGTAGTTTGTTACAGCGTAAAAAATATGTCACTTCCTGTTGCCAGTAGGTGGCGCTAGGGACTATAACTGAATATGGAGCCATGTCAATCTGTTCAGGGTCAGGAGGGGGGTCTTAGCAAACATGTGAAGTTCCAGTGGCAGATTTGACATTGTAGGTCTGAGTTATAGCAACTTCATTTTTTTTTTTTCATGGCGAATAATCGAAATTCTTACGGCCGCCACGGACAGACGCCCTTCAAACGAAAAACTCATAGATCTTCGCAATATTTAACCTCGCAAGAGGGCCTTTAGCTTAGAACTACACCCTTTGGGGTTGATCTCCAAAAATCAGAACAGGAGAGAGTTTCGTTTACCCCCTCATCCCAGGCACTGACCGAACATGCCCAAGATAAATGCATGCAAACTTTGCTCCTCAAATTCAAAACGAAAACGACGCTCCTGTTGGGTTATCGGATATTGCTCCAAGCGTCTTTTGTATTGTCGGTACTGATGCTTTTACATATGTGTGCCAATTTTCGTGCATGTACGTGAAACACAGCTCGAGGGCTGTTGATTTTTTTACGGTAGTGGCGCTGTCGAGGGCCCTTTTGCCACACCCTCTTCTGAAAACCCATATCAGAGTAAATTTTCACCAGGTCTGACGCT
>NW_024874056.1:0-2045 GCF_018340385.1 Cyprinus carpio
TGCCTCCATAAGCCACTAATGTTGCTTTTGGCCGTTCTTTATTTTTCTTCTTTATTCACAGCTCTGGCGTCTCAGGTGAGATGACGCGCATTACTCCAGCCGATAAAGCTCGAGTGGCTTTGCCGTTTCACTGTTGGTCTAGCAGTGTGGTGCTTGCTGCTTGTTCATCGGCGCTGTTAGTGATGTAACCTGCATTAATTTTACTGGCTCCAAGGAACACAGCCCAGCGCTTGTGTAATGATTCCTCGCTGCTACTGCTGTCCTGTGTGGCGTCAGTGATTCTGTGAGAGGGGGTGGAGAACAACGGATTGAAAGGTCCTGGCTTCTTTTGATGCAAGATTCTGCACTGCTGGGCTTTGAAATGATGAAAACTTGTTTACAATCGAGACACGTTTGTTGTCCCCGAGTAAGCTTTGCATTGACAACACAACTGCAGCTTTGCTGGATGATTTCCACCACAATTTTACAATTTACAATGTTCTTTGTCCGGCATGGTGTTTTTTCTGTTGCTGACTGTTGCCGATTGCCACCTCACGGACTTTTTTTTCTCTAGTATATACTACCATCAACAGTTTATTTTCCACCGCGCGGCGCAGCCAGCACTCTTCGCGGTGTTGCTGCTCCGGTTAACTTCCGCTGATTTGGCGATTTTATCGCTTTCACGAGACAACGACTAACTCTCTCTGAGCAATACTCTTCTTACGCTTATCACTGCCTATGCCAATACCACCAGGCCCATCTCTGATTAATTCGGCTGTGCGAGCACCAGGATTACATGTTTTAAGCTTTATTTCTCAGCGTGCATCACATAGGCCTCGATGAGTTAAATACCTGGATTTTTGGTTTTACGGTGGTTTGAATGAATGTCTCTCCATTGTCACGTTTGTCTCTGGGTTGCGCAATTCTCTCGGAATTTCGTTTCAAACATTCTGGTCCTCCCCTTTGTCTCTGCTGGCGTAACTATATCTGCCCCATTATCAGCCACAGTAATAAGCTGGAGAGCATATGAGAATGAAGCAACGCTTCTCTCTTTCAATCGCCTCTGCACTGCGGAATTGAGGTAATACTGTCTGGCTTTAAGCTATGAGCTTCGCGGCCGATGAATATGTCGGTTCGGTTCGAATTTTTCGCCAGTTTTCTGGCTAAGTGTTGTGCTGCTCGAAAAATCAGCGGGGTCTTGGTTTCCCATAAATCTGATCAGCCATTATGTCTCCTCCTAGGATAGCTTGATTCTTAACTTCTGACACACCATGTACCTTTGTTATAGAGATGGAGGACGTGAGACCTTCTAGAATGACTGCTTGATTAGCCTAACATGGAGAGGCCTCCCTGGGAACACCACGAAGCAAGTACATCACCTGCCAGAATCACCCCTGCCCCTCTTTCCCCAGGGGCACCTCCAGCACAGGGAAATACTCCATATGAACATAGCTTCCATAAACCCTAGCAGTGTATAATAACTGGATGACACATCATCAGTTATACCACCCTCTGACCTCATGCCGCCATCGACCCTGTGTGTGTGTGTGTGTGTGTGTGTGTGTGTGTGCGTGCGCTCGCGCGTTTGGTATTGAGTTTTTGGGTCGCGTCCCATTTGAGTCTGAGAGGATCCACCTGTCTGATCAAAATAGCAATTTGTTAAACTTTTAGTTTATGATGTGCATCTATCATATAATCACATTTTAATTCCTCCGTTACTATTTCCGGTGCGTCAAGTGATACATTTTGGCATCTATAGTTGTTCGACAGACACACACACACACACACACACACACACACACACACACACACACACACACACACATATATATATATATATATATATATATATATATATATATATATATCACGAAATTTTGCTGGCAAAAATGTGTCTTGTGCATTAATACATTATAATGCATTATATGTTTTGTATTCAGTTAAATGGCCTCTTTCCGTGATAATGTCCTCGCAGGATCCTGCCTCCGCTCTCACTATAAATCTCAGCTCGTCCTCTCTCGGTGTTTCTCCCACACACACCTACTGTCCTCCACGGCTGTCATGGG
>NW_024874057.1:0-1879 GCF_018340385.1 Cyprinus carpio
ATCCAGCATTTTGAACTGTCTTGATGACTGGCTAGTTCTAGCCAAATCAGAATGGGAACATACTACTCGCAGGTCGTTGTTGCTCGACCTCCTAGATTGTTCTTGGGTTGAAAATCAACTCAGTCAAGAGTTTCTTGACCCCAGACAGCACCTTCTGGGGGGACAGTCATAACCCAGTGCAATGAGAGCTTGGGGACTCCACATCCTCAGAGTTTCTTTGAAGATGCCTGGGGTCTCACATGGCACAAGCCTCCTCAGTTGCTTCCTTCTTAGGCCTGCTACACATGTGCCTCTGGTATTGGGCTATTTAATGACTGCTATTCGAAGCTGGAAATCTTTCTCTGCCAGCCTTCAGAAGGAGAGCACTAATGCCTGCTAGTCCACCGGATAACATGAAAATTATAGCCTATCAAAACACCGAAGAGGCCTCAGATCAAGGTTCCTTAGAGGAGGATACACAATGTTTCCTGCTTTGGGTACACACAGAGAAAACTCCTCTCACTACACAAGGGGTTCAAGTGTGTCAGTAGACTGAAAAACTGCGAAAGCAGATATGTTATCCAGAGGCAAAGTAGCTCCAGGGAATGGAGAGACTAGATCCCCAGACAGTTCAGATGATTTATCAGTTTTCGGCAGAGCTTGGACCTTTTCACCTCCAAGCAAAGACATCAACTGTCACGCTCCAATCTGTTTCTCGAGGACACAGATCTGGCCCATGATTGGCCCAACACCCGCTTGTATTGCTTCCCTCCGATCACTCTGCTACCTCAGGTTATCAGGCGTATCAGGGAAACAAAATGCTCTCTTCTCTGCTTGTGGTCTCTTCCTCTGAGGGGAAACCAGGTCTGGTTCCTAGAGATGATCCAGCTAAGGTCTGCAGCCCCGGTCAATACCACTGAGAGAGACCTTCTCTCAAGCAAAGGGCAGAATTTGGCACCCCAGCAAGAGCAGTCGAGCCTCTGCGTCTGGCCCCTCATGAGCCTTGGTCAGCTACCCATGAGAGCTCACTAACACCCATTCTAGAGGCCAGAGCTCCACCTACAAGACATCTCTATGCCTCTTGGGCGGCTTTCAGTCTTCAGTGCACTGCTGGTCAGCACAAAGCTAGACCCGGGATTTCATGTGACATGTCCCACGTAAGCTAACCTTTCTGCTAGAGTTGTTGGATAAGAATTAAACCCCATCCACACTCGCCAAAGTCTATGTGGCAGTGCCATCGCGAAAGGATTCATTCGGCCAGTGGCTGGCTGGGATAGTTGGCAGAGAATCTAATTTGGTCATTAAGGTCCTTAGGAGGCTTTGGAAATTAAACCCTTCTCTTCCTAGGGCCAACATGTAATTTTGTTCCTTTAGTCCTAATGGCCCCTTTAAGGAGCCTACTTTTGAGCTGCTTCAAACAGTCCGTGTGGCTTACGTGGTCATGTCGCCTTCAAAACCACTCTGCCTCTGGCCCTAGCATCTGTCAAGCTGGTAGGTGACTTGGAAGCTCCCTGGTTCGTCTGCACTTCCTGTCTTGAGTTTCAGAATCCAACGACTGTTAAGTTTCCCTGTTAGCCCTGCCCTTGATGGATGGCGAGCTGGGTCCCAATCTATTGCGGGCTGTACTCAGGCTGTAAGTTTAGCACTCTAAGTCATTTAGACAAAAGGAGCAGCTCTAAGGGTGCATTGAAAGCAGCTCTAAATAGCTGCCGGTTACAAAGCAAAGATTATCTCACTGGATAGTAGATGCTATAGCCCTGGCTTATGCCCTAGCTGGCTTTGCGATGCCACCAGAGGAATGGCCTTCTCCTGGGCTTTGTCCAGTGTAACTAGCCGTGCTAAAAGCTGCAGACGAATCGATGACTGTCTCTTCAGTCAAGTGATTGATAAAATGGCGCTC
>NW_024874058.1:0-2451 GCF_018340385.1 Cyprinus carpio
GTCCAGTATATTTAGGCCAGACAATTAGGACCCGCAAAGTTGGGAAGAGCTGATTTAAGCGTGAGCTCGGAATGCCTGATCATACAGAGAGGATGCGGAGGCTGAATAGTTCAGGCGTTAGATGGTTAACACAGGTACTTGTTTTGTAAGCCTTTATTAGTATGAATGTGTGAGAATGAGAGAAGCTGGGCAATGGTAGCCAGTGGTTATTCATAGGAGTAGTTGATCCCTGACAACTAGTTTTAGAAATGCACATGGGAATCTTAGGAAGGAATGAGCGTAAGATATTAAGTTGTGAATGGACGCTGGGTCAGTTGAAAGGAAGCTTTGAGACCAGTTCCAGCCGGAAAGGTATTCTGGGAGATCATACTTGGAGCAAGGCAATTAAGAATGGCTTCTTTGGAAGCATGTTTGGTGTTTGACCTGTGGTATGACTGGCGAGGGATGCATGTTTATTCTGGAGCCAAGTCTAACTTCTGGAAATGGGAAATGAGACGAAGAGTCGGTACGAGGATTGAGGAGTCCTGGTATATTCGAGTTGCTCGAGGAGGGGGGGGGGGGGGGGGGGAAACCTCGGAATGACTTGCCTAACTGCCAAACATAATCACATCCCTTGATATAGTTTTCACTTCTGCTGCATTGTTGAGCGGCAGGATGAGTAGATTAGACCGACCATTCACCCCCCCAAGGATGACCTACTATGGGAATATGTTTCATTATTAGTGGAGGCCTGCTCTTGTATGTGGATTGTGGGAACTGAATTCCGGGAGGCTGTCAGAATCACCCCAGCAGACACCATATTAACTGCTGAAGTCATTAGGGTGTTGAATCAGTGTACAGTTGGCTGCAGCCGGGATGACAGATGTAGAATTATGTGACGACCTTTTGTTCAAGATGAGAGCCACATTTTCATTGCATGCTTATCTGCGGTTGACTCTGTCGTAGGGGAAGGAACGGTTTCTGCTTTTAACAGAATGTCTGACGCGACAGATTTTCTTTGAGGTATTATCTGGCTGGCATTGTTAAGGGGGCCTAGAAGTCCGGTTAGCTGATTGCTTAGTATGTACATCTGTCTAGCTCAGATGAAGTGTGAGGCTTTGGAGGTTTCCTACTCTGATACCGGAAAGGCAGAGTTCAGTGAAAATGTAGATTGGTGTGGATATCCTCATTGGTGGTGGTGCAGATGGAGGTGCAACTATCTGAAGATCTCTTCAGGGGAGGTGGAAGACGTAAGGAGTCTGTGGTTGTTAGTAAGAGTCCATTGTATTTCGGAAAAGAGAAGAGCGTCTAAATCCTAGTGGCTGCTTCTTGCAATCGAATGTGGCTCACGGTGGAATTAATGGCACCTTCCCAGAAGCCCTTCACCCTCGGATTCTTGACGGATAGGCAAGACTTGGCATTAGTGGTATCGGCTTCTTTGGGCCAGAAAAGCTCTGTGGATTGTTAAGTGAATAAGTATTTTGGGGTTTGTGATGATACTGTTAATGGTTGGGAAGCGAGTGTCATGGATTAGGAGAAGATAAGTTGATTTAATTCAGCCTCTTCTGCTAGTGCCCTGTCAACTATAATTTCAGTTTCTTTTGATAGGAGTGTGGAGTGCTTTGCAAGTCGTCTGCTAGCCAAGGCGTAAAAAGGGAGATTATGAGAGCCGGAGTTCTCGCATGGGCTCGTCACGAATGCGCAGTGTGAAGGCACCGCAGTTAGCCAAAGAGGGCAGCCCCTGAAAATGGCTGAACGAAGGGGGAAGAAGGATGCTAGGATGAAGGATGTCTTTGAGTGGGGAGGGGGGTCAGGCTGAGGGATATTGGAGGTGGAGGAGTCGAGGAGGTGGGGAGAGATGAAGAGATGGTGGACGAATGGATGCTGGGATGAAAGGGATGTCTTGTGAGTGGGGGAGTTGAGGATGAGAGGATCTGGGCGGGAGGAGGTACGAGAGAGGTAGGGAGAGAGTGCGATTGGGAGTTATAGAGAGGAAGAATAAGAAGCTATTGAGTAATATATTTTTTAATTTAATTCCAGATCAACATCTTATGCTATTTCCATGGCAAACGATTAAAAATACAAGTATAGCAAATGCAATAAAACCTCTTCTAAAGGTTCTAATTCTAAAACTTTCTAAATAGCTATTGAGAATTATTAGAGATGCAAGGGCCGTATTGCTGTAAACGGCTGAAGGAAGGGTGGAAGAAGGAATGTTGGGATGAAAGGATGTTTGTGAGTGGGGTGTGTTGCAAGATGCAGGGAGGGAGGGCGGGAGGGGGGAAATGAATAGAAGATTTGGAAATAGAATTGGAGGTTGAAGGAGACCGGCTGGTCTGTTGAGCAAACGCTATAGAATATGCAATGCTCAATAAGGTCGCTCAATCGCAGAAAGCCCCGCTTCCGAATGAAAGAGCTGATCAGTAAGTCGGCGCGTCACTGCAGCTGCCATTAGAAGTGTCCCGGTTGTTA
>NW_024874059.1:0-2742 GCF_018340385.1 Cyprinus carpio
AAAAACAAACAAAAAACAATATTAAAAGTGCTTTATAGGAACAGTACAGTCTCTAATATTTGAACAATAGCAAATTATATTATGCAATGCCGCAGGTCATTCCTTAAAATACGCAGCTTGTATGTATTTTGAACGCAGTTAGTGCGCGCTCAGGTGATTCATGCACCTTCAATCACACAGCGTGGGGGATCTAGTACTTGTGCTCGCGAGGCTGTTCCGCCATGTTTGTGCAGAGGGAGGCAAACAAAACAGTGGATATTTACCAAGAGCTGTGGAATGTATGGACTCATTCGATTGTTAAAAAAACTTCTGGTAGCATATTTGAGCATTTATTTTAGTATTTTACTAGCAACAGGTGCTCATAAGATGCATTAAAGGAAAGCGCGCAAAAGTTCACTCTCTCCCATAAGAATGCAGCTAACGTTTAGCTTACTTGCCAGTGCGAAACGTGAAGTTTTGCAAAAAGAAATGGTCTGATATCTTTTTCATCTTTAAGAATTGTTGTGTGGTCTAGAGTGTTTACGCTGCAGAAAAAATTGACAAGCAACACTACAGTCCGCCAACAAACACATGAGGGAGGAAGAGAATGATGGCGGTCCAGCAATATACAAAGAGAAAGGTTTGTTTGTATTTTTAGCTTTCACATTCTTATTTCTTTTGTAAATGCAGTTGCAACAAGATGCAAACATTGTTTTCCCCATATTTCTTAAAGTTGGTGAGAGTGAAGATTTGTTTTAGTGTATATCACGGCGTTGTTTTCTTAAATAACCTCAACTAAATACAGTTTCAGTTTTTGTTCCTATTTTTATGATGAGAATGTACTGCAGTCATACAGGCATCAATATGTCTGAGATCATCTGCAATATCTAAAGGTAAGCAGATATACTTGTACATATGATCTCCTCTGCCAAACCACGTGTGACTACAACACAAAGCCTGGCATTACAGTTCGTCTATTTTGTTGCTACTTTAGTGGCTGCTTCACTCAGGATGTAGAGCCACACAGGAAGGCAACTGATTTATTTCTCTTAACATGCTACACATTTCTTTTAATATTTCTATGTTTTGTAGTAATCAATGAGAAGCTGAAGAAATGGCAAGCTGATTACACAGATACTTGTGAACACTGAGCAGGTGGTTTGGAGTCTAAGACAGTGAAAATCATCTTTAGTATACTTCTGACCCCAGACTCTAAAGGCCCGGGCGTAGAGACAATAGAGAAAGGTAGTTCAAGTAAAATGCCGTGCATTTGACCATTTCACCGTGTGTCATCTTCTGCAGTAACTGCAGGGACTATTAACTAGCAGAGACCTGATCAACGGTAAGCTTGGGATCTACTGAATGTGTATTTTTCAAGCATTTGATAGCAGGGATCACTGTTATTTTCGCATAGCGATGACTCGTGTGAAAGCACGTGTTTATTAAGTTACTTCACTGTTATATTTACACCCACGAATGCTGTCATTTACGTTTTCCCAAACCTCTGACATTTGTTTCTCTGCAGAAACTCAAAAGAAGATACTTTGAAGAAATGCGGGTAATCAAACCCAAGGCGCGTTTGTCAATTTATGGACAGTCTGACGAGGACTAAATGAGTTTTTTCTTTTTTGGGGGAACTCTCTTAATTAGCATGCTACCCACTAATTATGAATCATGCTGGGCAAAGCCTCTTGTGTGCTGGCACGGCGGTTAGTGCTGTAAAATAGTCTGTCAAATAACAGGTACATTTGATACAACATATCATTTAATGGTAGTCACCCACTGTGATGCATTACGTTTTACACCTTTACTTAATAGATTTGCTTGAATATTATTGCACTGTACAGGCTGCATGAGGAGATAAAAGCTCCCAAACAAAGAGGTCACTGGTTGAATGAAGAAGTGTGGAAAGGCATCATTACGCCACAGCAACTATAAATCATGAGCGATTTGAAAATGGGCAAACAATCCGAGGGAAAAGGTACCCATTGTTTTTACTCAAAAACGATCCATGGTAATAGTTAAATAAATAAAAGTGACAACATGTTTTTAATTTTTAAAACTTTTGCTTTTAATTTACTAATGTGTGTTGTTCAAAACACTCAAGTTTTTTGCGGTGTCTCTTTACAATAAGGTATCTGTAGTTAGCGTTCGTCAATGTTGAACTTCACATTCAGTCACAATAGGCAATACATTTTGTTACAAGTATGCCTTAATCTTTGATACTGTTAAAAAACAAAAACTGTTGCTTTTTTTAGTTCATGTTAGCTCTGATCCATTTAAATAATGTCAAGCAGGCACAACTTGTTGTTCTTAACAATGTGTTAGTAAATGTTGACGTTAACTTTTTCAGGTATGTATTAGAGAGTATTTGCCATGTTAGTCCATCTGGGTAGGTAACTAATGATAAACAAACTTGAATATATCTGGATGTAAATTGTAAAGTGTCACGCGGTTTCTTGTTTATACGTGTTAAAATTTTTAAGACCATTTCTTTTTTAAGTATAAGTCAAATGCAGGGTACTTTAGCACTACGTTATGTTTTTATATACTTATCTCTATACTGTATAACCTGTGATTTTTATTTGTTGCAATTGCATAGTTTGTAAATAAATTTTTTGTAAATAATTTTTTCTCATGCCAACTTAAGTGAGTTCTTTACTTTTAAAATGCATTCATCACAATGAGATGTTTATATATATTTAACATAAAACTTTTATTAACAGAACGAATAAAACATACCCAACCAATAAATAAAATGTT
>NW_024874060.1:0-1916 GCF_018340385.1 Cyprinus carpio
TTTAACAGCCCAAGTTTCACAATTTCCCAGGACCCGTTAAAATAAAAAGACTCCAACATGCAGGGCTAAAGCCCGAGATCTTTTACACTACTAAGCGGCATGGGCCTTCTCGACGCCCCCTGGACATGCACATACTACCGCGCAAAGTCTACAAAACTAACATTTTATTTAAAACATTGTATCTCTTACCTGCCATGGCGTAGCGCGAAGCATCATCCAGCTATCTCTTCTTTTTTCTTTTTTCCGCCCCGACTCTTGGTGGTGCCTTTTGAGGCCATATCTGAGGTCGGTGTCTTCGCCAAATTTGACATTAGGTCGCGCTCGACTTGAAACTACATCGGCTACAGTGGCGCTGAAGAGTAGCGGCTTGCAGTCGGGGCGGAGTTGAAAGCAGATACGTCAAGCCGGACACTTTTCTGCTCCCTGTTGATGACACTCCGCGTGGGTGTTTTGCATACTTTATCACAGATGAAGTAAATTAAATGCAATATTTGTCAAATACACAGACGTTTTTAGAAACGTTTTCATGAGCAACAGAAACAATGCTTTTACAAACTGCTTAATACGGCGTGATTTTTTTTCAAGAATAAAGTTCAACATAATCATATACTCATTTAAAATACTAATAAAGTGGTGTATATATAAGCTTTTATCTGCGTTGTGCGATAAACGCACTCATCACAAATAGTGCTACCACAGCAAAAAAGCTTTTACCGCTCACAAAAATACAGATTTGTGGAGAACTGAAAAGGTTAGAATAAACCGGAAACACACGCGGATCGCTGGCGCGAATTAGTGCGCTCGACTTTGAAGCGAAAAGAACCACCGAATTCGACTTGAAGCTGCGTAATACTGTTAGAAATTTTGGTCCCACTTGAGACGACGCCGACGCCACATGACTGTCAATGCGGTGTCATCAAAGTACCGCTGAGAGCGTTTCTTGAGAGCAGCCGGGCTGACTCAGCCGGCCGCGAGTTCTCTCCAGAGCGACTGCACGAAAGGCTGATGATCTACACAGCTGTTTGACGATTGCCGATCGCACCACGCGATGACAACGATCACGCGGTGTTTTCGGTTTATTCTAACCTTTTCAGTTTCAATAATGGCCACAAATCTGTATTTTTAGAAAGGTAAAAGCTTTTTTTACTGTAGTAGCACTGTTGTATTGAGTAACGCTTATCATACAACACCTGATAAAAAAGCATATATACGCTTCACTTTATTAGTATTTAAATAGTATATGATTATGTTGAACTTTATTCTTGAAAAATCGCTACTGTATTAAGCGTATGTAAAGACTGCTTCTGTTGCTCATGAAAACGTTTCTAAACGTCTGTGCATTTTGACAAATATTGCATTTAATTTACTTCATCTGTGATAAAGTATGCAAACACTGCGTGAGTATCACTGCTGAAGACAGAAAGTGTCCAGCGAGACTTGTTCGTTTTCAACTCCGCCCCCGACTGCAAGCGGCTACTCTCGCTGATCGCCGCCTGTAGCCGTGCTTCAGAGTAACGCACTCATAGATTGAGGCATAATCGAACAGACCAATGGAATACTGGGAAGGGGGCACCAAGGAGAGAGACTGGCACAGAGATTCACCTTTTTCTCCGACTAATTTGAAGTCTAGGCCTATATTACTTTTGTATTGCTTTTGTATACAACATGCTTTTAGAAATGCTTTTATTTGGTGTTATTTATACAAGTAGCCTATTGTGATGATTTTTTTCACGACCCAGATTTTTTGGTGCCCCCAGCACTTGGTGCCCTACGCGCAGTCGTTGATTGCGTGTCTTGGGGCGCCGGCCCTGTTCCTGTAACCATTTTTATGAGACTATGTCTAGTCCCCCCCCCTCCCCACAAATATAAAAAAAAATTGCCACTATTTGTTGGCGTGCACACCTTACAAGCCCCCG
>NW_024874061.1:0-1297 GCF_018340385.1 Cyprinus carpio
ATTACTAGTGCAATTTTTAAATGCATATGTCTGTTGAAGAATAAAACATTAAAATTAAATTAATATTAAGATTCTAAATAAATAATAATAAAGAACATAAGAATCTTTATATCTACTTGTGCATACTGCATTGTGCAAGCAATTGTATTTACAACAAAAGCTAAATTATTTTGATGTTTTTGATTTTTATGAATAATGACTACAAAAAAATTAATAATGAGCTTGACTCAGAAGTTTTAGCAAGCAGTTTTTTTTCTTTCATGGTCTCATTAAATGTAAATATGTAGTTACTCTTACCTTCTCATCTCAGCGTTGCAGCTGAATAACCACTCAAAATGATGTTTGTAAAAAGCAATTATAAGTTTGAGTGCACCACTCTTATCTACACATCCCAAGTGTTTACTGCATGTGAGCAAGGCAGTAGAGAAATGGTGTGGGCGTTTGCTTTCTGTTTGAAGAAGTTAAGAAAAAAAAATGCAAATTCATTTTTCAAAACGTTCTAAAGTACTACATAATTGTTGGTACATAAATTGATTATCATAATATTGTCAATGCCCAAATAATGTAAAACAGAATGGAAAATAATAAAAAAGCAAAGCAGATGTAGTAGTGAAGTAAATATAGAAAAAACATAACATAAGCATTAAACATACTTTGCAATGAGAACCAAGATACCAGATTGGGACTAGCATACCGTTGTAACACGCTGATGGTTCATGGTTTTTATCTTTAATATAGAAAGTCTTGCTTTACTATATAAAAAATGGTTTTGCTGCGAAGAAAACACGTTTAATACAGAACTGCAGAAAAGTGTATAACCAATGACAGTGACAAGAAAGGAAAATATGAAAGTGCATTTCTTTTCCATGTGTGACATGATATTCATGAGGATATGATCATCAAATGCTCTAATTAGCAATAAATTTCATTTATTAATTTGTTTTATTTTGTTAATAAAAAGTTAGTAAGCTTAACTTTGTAGTATATATACATATCATTATACATCAGGAACTGAGAAAGAAAGAAAGAAAAAAAACAAACAAACATTCACTAAAATGAATTTGCCAAATAAAGAATGTTCTCCATAAATCCACTGAAGACTGTTTTAAAAAAAAAAATAATAATAAAATAAATTGAAATTAAACATAGTAGTAACAATAGTAATTTTAGATAAGTGAGTTTGTTTTTCTTTGACGTTCCAAGTCTTGACTTCCTCGCTTATTCCTCCTCCATAACACAGGCAATGATACCGACAATGACAGCAGTAAAGACAATGGCTACAATGATAATGAGTTTG
>NW_024874062.1:0-635 GCF_018340385.1 Cyprinus carpio
TTAATAAAAAAATGAATTTACTTTTTTTATTAATTTGGAATTTAGTTTAATTTAACCAAGAGTATGGAATTGCTTTGTTTTAAAATCATTAGAAAGTAATCCCCCATTTACACTCCACTCAAAGTGCCACACCATAAAATGTATTTATGTATTTATTTATTTATGGCCCCAAAATGTTTATTTTTATTTTGTTTTATTTTTTAACCAGATGACATTTCTGATATAAAGTTCAAAAATACTCCCAGTTTACATTCCTCAAAGAGCATCCCACTTTAACACTGATTTTTTTGGGTTTATTTATTTAAATGTATATTTTTTATTGCTACTTATTTCTTTCACTTAAATTAATTCATAGTAAACATTGTATGATATTTTTGTTTTTTTAAATCGTTTAGAAATTCACCCCATTTACTTCCGATCAAAGTGCCTGTCAGCACCATTGTTTTTTGCCCTTTCGAGGAATATTTATTACTTAATTTATTAACGAATGAATGAATTGGATACTTTTTTCAGTATTTGGAAACTAGGATGAGAGTTTCATCAGGTCAAAAAACAAGCAATTACCCAAAAGCGAATATTTATTTATTTTAGGAAAACATATGCATGGCCTCTCTGTTTTTAAATCATTCAAAATT
>NW_024874063.1:0-751 GCF_018340385.1 Cyprinus carpio
TTAGCATGACAGAGACCAGGTTCAACATAGCGTGTTGTAAATGGTTGAGTGGTCTAAGTGGGTCGACAGGCTGAGGTATAGGGTTCTAGGAGGAGATAGGGGCTCACAGTGGTGTTAGAAAAAGAGAGATGTAATTCTTTTTTATACTGCTTCTGCTTTGCGCCGACACAGAACAGTGAGGAAGCGCCCTGAGGTCAGCAAAAGGTAGTACATTTGACACTGGACACTGCTAACTGGTTTCGTAGACACACCCGCGCAGCCATCGGTGCCATAAGACTGATTACACTGCAGTTTGAAGCTTATTACCACTCCTGTCGCTCATCGGCCCACATGGGTGCAGTGAGAGCACGCGGTACCTTCGCCACCATTCTTTCGCAGAGGCAATATTGTAGCTCTGGCGAGGTTTATCCAGGCGCCATCATTGCCTGTGGTTGAAAAAACTTCTTACCTGGCTTCGCCCCGCCAGGATACTGGAAACAGCCGCCTTGGTACTTTTGCCAGCTTCTGTGGAAGCTTACAATCTTGTTGACAAAAAGAGGTTTCTGCTTCTTCACTGTATTGCCTTCTCTTTGGTGGAAAAAGGCAGATTCTGAAGAAAGCACGCAAAGCACAATGGATCTGCAGTCCATCTACTTAACACGCTTCGGCCACCTCGGCACCTCCCGCGACTCCATACTTTTTTAATACACCTGATTCAGATCATCAGCTTGTTTTGTAGAGAGCACTCAATGAACTGAACGTGTCACATAAG
>NW_024874064.1:0-907 GCF_018340385.1 Cyprinus carpio
CCCTAGACCAGCGAGCCTGCTCGCTGTGCTGTTGATCCACTGCCTAGCCACGAGCATCTCTGTTCAAATGGCTTTAAGCGCCAAGAAGCATCACAAAATCTGCACCTATGGCAGAAAAAAGTGCTAAGAAATGCATTACCCTCTAGCCTCACCTGTTGGGTGTGTAGGATAGTCAGCAGAGTCCTAATGAAAGTAGGAAGCTGATTTCAGAAATGGAAGTTAAAGCAAGTATTGCCCACAGGCAGCTATTTCCAGTCATGCTAGTACAACTCCAATTAGCCCGAATGGGGGCGAAAGCGAGGCGTCCAAAATGCCTGGTCAATCAGATGTTTCAAATGCACACCGTCAAATATCAAAGAATGGTTGACCATAAAGAAAAAAAAGAAAAGAAAGAGAGATGCACAAAGACAAATCTGTGCTGCCTTTTTACGTCTGTGTGTGTGTGCAGATAACAAATTTAGCGTGTAGTGAAGGTTCCGTGGAAGTACTTACCCTGTTGCAATTCTCATGGTTTCCAACAAGTGATCACAAAAGTTACTTCTGATACAGGATCGATCTTGTGAAAGCCAAGTCAATTATTTGTAATAAATCACATGTAAGAAAACAATAAAAAAATAAAATCAGAAGTTGATGCAAAGTGTGGTACAATAACAGGAAAGCTCAGAAAATGTCATTTAAAAGAAGCGCTGAATGAAACAAGCTAGCATTAGAAGAAATGAGCTAATAAAAAGATGACAGCCATCACGATTACCAGAGGAAAAAAGAACAACGAGAGCAGGGCGAAAGAAGAAAAAATGACCTGACATGGAAGATTTTCTACACCTTGAGACAATGTCAAAGGCCAACGAATGAAACTGGGCCTATGAATGGATATAAAATTGGGGTGGACCTGACATAAGGAGGGGAC
>NW_024874065.1:0-1844 GCF_018340385.1 Cyprinus carpio
CGCTAACTAGACAGACTGAGCTTTGATGTTATGAAGCCATGCTCCCTACCTGAGCTTTTGGGGCTCACTGCCGACAAAAAGGGTTTCGAAGTTGGTCCTGCGCACATTCATGGCAAAAGCAGGTCCCATCGAGATTTTGAACTCGGATCGCTGGATTCAGAGTCCAGAGTGCTAACCATTACACCATGGAACCTTGACAAACGGGGGCACTTGCTCACATTCCCACAAAGGGCTAAATCACTCATTGGGCCGCCAGAAGAACTCTAAACTTGTGCTTTTATTTTGCTTTACCGCCAAAAAGGGAAAACAGGTTCCACGAGACTGAACTTCGGATCACTGGATTCAAAGTCCCGAGTGCTAAACCTTCACCATGGCCCTACTCCCCCACTGCCCCCCATCTGGAGGAAAAATATGATGTGGGTTTGGGCAGAATTAACATGGGTTTGGTTCCCAGTGAACTTCAGCCCACCTCGACCAAAGAGCAAGGACAGGAGATCTGCCCGGGGGCCATTGGGGACCCTTTTGAACTTCAGTCTTGCTCTTCCAAATAAGGTGTTTGGCCAAAAACCAGTGGCTTAACCAGCAGGGATTTCATGAGGGGACCCCTCCTAGAGAGGGAGAGGGGAGCTCCCAGGAACAAAGGGATGGCGTCGGGGATAACCCCGACCCTTGGGGTTTGCACCCCCCTAACCCCTGGCCCCGGCCCCGGGGGCTGACGATATTTTTCCCCAATATGCCAAAAAAATTTATGAGCCAGCACTAAAAAAGGGAAAGGCTTGGGGCCAAAAGCCCGGGGGTGTCCGGGTTTTAACCGGGACCTCTCCCCCGGGGGAATATCCCTAGACCAGGCCCGCTCGTGTGCTGTTGATCCACTGCCTAGCCACGAGCATCTCTGTTCAAATGGGCTTTAAACGCAAGAAGCATCACAAAATCTGCACCTATGGCAGAAAAAGTGCTAAAGTACGTACCCTCTAGCCTCACCTGTTGGGTGTGTAGGATAGATCAGCAGAGTCCTAAATGAAACAGAGCTGGATTTCAATGGGTCAAGCAGTATTGCACGGGCAGCTATTTTGATGGCTATTTGTCCATTATTGAATAGGGGCTGGCCAGGGCAATCCAATGCACTAGTCAATCAGATGTTTCAAATGCACCGATAGTATCAAAGGTAATTTGGCCATAAAGAAAAAAAAAAAGAAGAAGGAATTTTAAAGGCAAATCTGTGCTGCTTTTCCGTGTATTACGGAATAACAAATTTAGCGATGGTGAAGTTCCGTGGAAGTACCACTGCACCCAATTCTCATGGTTTTAAGCGGTAGTCCATAAGGTTACTTTTAGTACAGGATCCCGATCTTTGTAGAAAGCCAAGTCAAAATTGTGCATGACAAATCACATGTAAGAAAACCAATAAAAAATGAAATCAGAAGTTGATGCAAAGTATGGTACAATTGCAGGAAAGCTCAGAAATGTCATTTGAAGAAACGCTAGATGAAACAAGCTGGCATTCAGAAGAAAGTAAGGCTAATAAAAAGATGACAGCCATCACGATACTAGAGGAAAAGAGCAAAGCGAGAGCAAGGACGAAAGAAGAAAAATGACCTGACATGGAAGATTTTCTACACCTTGAGACAATGTCAAAAGGCCAACGAATGAAACTGGGCCTATGAATGGATGGCAAATTGGGGTGGACCTGACATATGAGGGGGACTTTCCAGAGCTTAGGGAGAGAACACCCGAACAGCCAGATGTCCCTTTGAGAGGGGAAACAGAAAGGAGAGGTTGGCCGCTTGACCTGAGTGATCCATACATGGTGGTAGTGTATGTAATACAGGAGTCCACACATATAC
>NW_024874066.1:0-1899 GCF_018340385.1 Cyprinus carpio
AAGCTTCGAGCACTTCACTAAGTGCACTTATACTACATTAAACATCACACAACACATTTACTGAATCTTCAGACTTGAACTGCTGCTCAACAGTCGGACAGCTTAGAAAAGCGCAGAATGACTGTTAACAAACTCAACATCATAAAAACATCTCTGTGATCCTCTCTTATCTGAGCTTTTTGTGGCGCTGGTGTTTTTTCTCTGTATAATGTGACGGCGATGAGAGTCTGATGAAGAAATAAACTGCTAAACGACTGGCTGATGGAGGGTTTTTCCACAGAGAGTCACTTTGCATCAGCATTACGCTTCAGCGCCCGAAAGTGTTTATAGCGCTCAGACTCAACACTTTATAACACACTGCTGCTTACCACGGTACAAAAACCAACAAACACAATGAATCTCTTCAGCAGCTTCATCTGGATTCTGGCAGCTTTATTCCAGGTAACAGAAGCGAAAGATGCTCATTTTTGACTCTTTAATGTTGATTTGATTTGATGAAACACATAATAAAGTTGTTGCTCAGCAGCATCCAGAGGAAACACTGTGACTCAGCCTGAAGTTCCTGGCCTATTTCTGGAAGGGCGAGGCGTCACTATAGAGTGTAAAAACTGGAGCCTGGAATATATGGCGTGCTTTAACTTCAGTATCAGCAGAAACCTGGAGAAGCTCCTAAACTCATCATTAAAAAAATGGATGAACTCTATGATCTCAGTTTTCAGTGATTCAGTGGGAATGGAGCCTTGCAGATGAGACTGATTTCACTCTGACCATCCAGGCTGGAGTCCAGACTGAAGATGCTGCACATTGTGCATATCCAAGTTTTTAACTGCAGACAAAGATTCTGTTGGTGACTGTGGAGTGGTACTGTGTTCACACAGTGATGTGAGTGAGTACAAAAAACCTCGGCCGCAGTAGGAGTCACAGTGACTGAACTGATGCTGCAGCTGCTCAAAGGGAGTGATCTGAAACTCTGTTTTTGTGGTTTTTCTCCTGGCATATTCTGATTCCCTCTGTAGGGAGAAGAGAAATGCTGGAAATCACCATTTAAACCTGCACAGCTTTTGAGGATTTGATTTGATTCGCTGTGCCTTATAGATCCATTACATGATGGAGATTGAAGCTCTCAACATCTGTCTCTCACAAACACATGTAGCTAGAAAGCAGCTTTCCACGCAGCTACAGCTAAGTATAATGAATGATGAAAGACAAAACTCCAGGCTACTTAAATTCACCACAGAAACTCAGTTCAATAACATATTTCATCAGCAATAAAATCCCTCATGAACTATATGTAAACATTGTTTCACACAGCTTTTCAAACTGTCCCTTTCTAGGTCGGTTCAACAAACGCTTCACATAAAAGATCAGACAGTGGCTCTGCTGGTTTATGATCCTAAACCCTCATATTGTGTGTGTCAGAGTTTCTCCATCGACCGTAAAAACAGGCTGGACCATCCTTGTGTTACTAAAAGCACTACTGCTGAAATGTTTGGGATCATCCATACATAAATGTGGTAATATATGTACATTAAATCCCCACATATGAAGTTATATTTTCTATTAAGTATGAAGTAAAAACACACAGGAAACCTATATTAGAAATTGGAACAACTTAATGTATTAACACGAATATCCGTACCATACTAACATGTGCTTATGTATGTGTAAAACATTAGATGTGTATGTATATCCATCCTAAAACCCATCAATAAATGTTGATATTATACAAGTATAAATATTATAGATAGATATGTATTTAAAAAAAGAATTATTACAAAAAAAAACATATAAACATACAGATTTCTTTGTATGTTGTTTTAATAAATTTACATATATAAATAAAATATATATTGATTACATACATTATGGTTACTACATGCAATACCATATAAAAAATTA
>NW_024874067.1:0-1936 GCF_018340385.1 Cyprinus carpio
TTTGAATCACGCTTCGGATCAGTGTTTCGAAACATCTGCGCTTCGGGATCTTGCAAAGTTTCGGAACATCTGTTTCACGTCAGCCATCCCTAGCTGGCCTTGAACCCGTGGTCTCTCAGCTGAGCCATGCTGTCATTCTGTCAACTACATGTATTGTTAAATGTGCAAACTACGCCTTTTATTTAGTTATCTATGACATGTAATTATATTGATTGATATCTATTATTATTTTGTGTAGGCCTATATTATAGGCTGTGGATAGGTTATGGGGATGCACATAAATATACATTGCACACACATACACACACTGTAGCAGGGGCTGATGAGGGGAGCCTTAGGCGTGCAGATCCATAGCACAAGCTTTTATTCGTGGACAGAGGACGTGGTCATAACAGGCTTGGGTCCAACACTGGCAGAAACAGGTATAGAGAGTGGCAAGTGAAACAAGAGTAATCCTAGGGCATGTGTTGCTCTTTTTGAGTTTACAACATCCAGAAGGGCAAAACAGAGGTAATCCAGAATCCCAGAGCAAGAGGGTCAAAACGAGGTAACAGGGGCAACAAGAAAAGAAAGACTAAACTGTGAAAAACTATAAACTGAAACAAGACTATGAAAACTATAAACCGAAACAAGACTATGAAAAACAAACATGGAAGCCGGTATCGCATATCGCTAGGGGAGGGGATGAACAATACCCGGCAGTATGAAGCGAAGTCCAATGCTTATAAAGCATGTCTGGATGATTGTGCTGTGCGTGCAATTAGCCAGTGTTGTTTCAGGTCGTGACGGAAAATGGAGTACGGAAATGTATTCCAGGGTGTACTGCGTGTAGTGTGAGAGTCTTGTTGTCAGAAGATGAACTTTGGTGTAGTGATTTAATGGAAGTTCAGTGATCTGATCATGACACACAACTTCAGGCACCTGCGGGTACAACCATTTTTATAAAAAAAAAAAAAAAAAAAAAACATACACACACATTCACACTCAAGTAACTAATAATAATATATCAGTATGTCATATTTACATTGCTGCTGTTTATTTTTTGCTACTGTATAGCATTTATGCTATTTTATGCTTGTGGATTCAAACATGTAAGGAATGTATTAATTAGCAAAGACACCCTCGCAAAATAAACACAGAGATGTTTCACTATATTTACTGATATTCAATCTGCAAGATCAAGCAAATATTAGAAACTAAATTAACACTTACATAAATATTTCCATTTTGTAAAAACCCTGCTAATCCTACCGATAGCTCACTAAGGTGAACTGAACAATCTGTGCAATTCTGTGAAAAAACAGGGTGTGATAAAAATAATTCATTTCTGAATGGTTCCCATACTATATTCCAGTATGACCGTGAGAGTTTGGGAGAGGAGACCTGTTATCGCGAGAGGACAGATTTGTTGCTCTTACCGGTGCCCAGGGAAGGGATATGAAGTCGGTCCATAGTTTGTCGTGTACAACATAATAACTTCGTGGGAAAGTGATAATATGTCATAGCCGAGATATTAATTAGTGGGAACGTCATATTAACTCGTGGGAACGTCATATTATGTCGTGGCCATGAGATCATTTTGTTGAGGTAATGAGATCCTAATGTCGTTGCCTCAAGATGTTATGTTGAGGGAAGACATCCATTTTTCGTTCTGAGTTTAAACAAACCTGCGTTACCATGGCAACCCGGGATTATCAGAGATTTATTTATTAATATTTTATTTTGAATCATGAAATTATTATATTATTTATTATAGAAAATATTTCATTATTAAATTATTATATTAACCATAGGCCTTGGTTACTTAACTTTATTACGTGTGATAGTCAGCATTCAAATGAAGTTTATCATGAATAAATGAAACATAAAGTGCATAATATAAAATAGGCCTACAAGAAAACATTTTTATCCATCCTACAGTCTTGTAAGTCCATTA
>NW_024874068.1:0-1426 GCF_018340385.1 Cyprinus carpio
GATCACAAAAGTTACTTCTGATACAGGATCGATCTTGTGAAAGCCAAGTCAATTATTTGTAATAAATCACATGTAAAAGAAAACAATAAAAAAATAAAATCAGAAGTTGATGCAAGGAGTGTGGTCACAATAACAGAGCTCAGAAAATGTCATTTAGCTGAATGAAACAAGCTAGCATTAGAAGAAATGAGCTAATAAAGATGACAGCCATCGATTGCAGAGGAAAAAGAACAATAAAAAGAGATGCAGCTGAATAAATGGCAAAATGAATCGATGCCAGAACCGATTTTCACACCTTGATTTAAACCACCTACAGTTCCAGGCCTTAAGTCATGAGCAAAATAAAGGACCTGAGAAGGAGGGGTAATTCTTTCTCAGATTGAAGGAGAAATAATCTAAATAAAGTCGATTTTGTCTTCTGAGGGAAACAGAAAGGAGAGTTGTACGCTTATTCCTGAGATCCATGGCAGGTAGCAATACAGAGCCCTCATATTAATGGGGGAGAAAGACCACCAGCGCAGCCCACAGGCAAAGCAGCACATCTTTTCAAAGCGGAATCACACAATTATATGGGGGCACACTGCAAAGATGTCAGCTGGGTTATGGAGGCATGGTAGCCTTCTTTGAGCTTCTCTCTCGAAACAGCCCCGCCATGGCAGTGGCTCCGCACAAAGGACACAGAAAACTTCTCCATGGAGTCTTTTTGAAGGGATGGACATCTGGCCCCTACTGGCCAGTGGGAATTAGCTCAAATGGTAGAGCGCTGCTTAGCATGCGAGAGGTAGCGGGATCGATGCCCGCATTCTCCAAACAGAGATCTAGCCTTTTCCGCTTAACTTCCTTAACTAGACAGACTGAGCTTGATGTTATGAAGCCATGCTCCCACCTGAGCTTTTGGGGCTCACTGCCGACAAAAAGGGTTTCGAAGTTGGTCCTGCGCGCACATTCATGCAAAAGCAGGTCCCACCGAGACTTGAACTCGGATCGCTGGATTCAGAGTCACAGAGCAAGCGTACAACCATTACACCATGGAACCTCGATTAAGCAGGGGCACTTGCTCACATTCCCACAAAGACTAAATAACCGTATTGGGCCGCCAGAAGAATTTCTGCAAATTGTGCTTTTACTGCTTTTTACCTGTCGCAGCCAGCGATGCACAGGTTCCAATCGAGATTCTGAAATCCTCGACCAGCTTTGATTCAAAGTCCAGAGGCAACCATTACACCATGGAACCACTACTCCCTCACTGCCCACCATCTGGAAGACAAATCGAAACCCGAGATCGAACCAGAGACCTTTAGAACTTCAGTCTAGCGCTCTTCCAGCAGAGCTGTTCGGCCAAACCCGCAGTGAAAAAGCAGCAGCAGGGATTTTACATGGAAGCACCCCTCACTTCACGAGAGGAGCAGGCTGAGCTCCCAGAGAA
>NW_024874069.1:0-1954 GCF_018340385.1 Cyprinus carpio
TCTGTGAGGTTCTGAAGAAGATCCATCATCCTACTTTGAGATGGCTGCTAAAGGCACACAAATAAAAGACTTACAGATGACATGCCACAGAAAGGGAGTGGAAAATACAAACTGGCTTATCTGCTCATGCATGGATGTAACAGAAGCTCTGAAGTTCTCCTTGAGTGATAGCGGAAAACGCCTCGGTCTGGTACCATGTGGAGGTGTAGCTGTGCTGCTCTCTGAAGAAGACAATAGAAAATGGACCTGTAAAGACAATGCCACCAATTGGGGAAGTTTTCTGCTATTTACCCCTTCGAATCAAAACTGGCTTACCTGTGCACATTAATGGTTGCTTTGCTGTCACATCAAATCGCAAAGAGATCTGGAAGACAGACACAAAAGGACAATGGAATGCCATTTTTATGAGACATGTGATTGTCCAAGCAATACTTGGCTGCACTTAACATGCTGAGGTCAATTGCAGAAAGTGGGGAATTATTGGACTACAGCTATTATGCAGCCTGGCCTGACCCTGGAGTTGTCCATGATGATTTCAGTCTGATTTGTCAAGGGGTTTATCAAGAAATAGCTAAAGGGTGATGATGAATGCAAAAGTCTTTTCCGATGGAAAATCCTGGGTGTCAATCAAGAATGTCCGTTTTTTGGATGACTCGTTGCTTTGCAGACCAGACATTGGGTCTGCTGCCTTCAAGATATTCTTGAGAATACCTCAGAAAGTGTGGATCCCAAGACCTTTGTGCTGTTGAGCTGCTGTGACTGGCCGCGCGGAAGGCTTCGGCGATGCTTGGCTGTAAAGGAAAACTGATGGAGCATCACCTGACAGAGACTCAGTTTTTTCTCAGATGTGTTCTTCCCCCATATCCAAGAAATTGCTATGACTACGTGACCCTCTGATGTATTATTATGTACCTCAATGAAAAAACTTGAGATTTTTGCATCCATACTGAGGGAAACCTCATGTATTCCATGCTCAGGGCCATCACAGAAGCTTGTGTTGCTATCTCACTCATACATCCTGAGGGGCAGAGTAGCCAAACTAAAATACAACAGTGAAGATGGAAGGTTCCCTGAAGGGGAAGCTCTGAGAGATTAAGCTCAATCCGAAAAGTGCCTGTGCAAAGCTAGTGCAGCTGGGCATGGCCAAGGGATGACTCATCTCTTGGGAAGACTTGAATTGAATCCCTGCCTGGAGTTTTGCATTGGCTCTAAATGAAAATGACCACACACTTGCGTGCCACAGGAGCAGTATAATCCTCAGTCTCATTGATGAAAAACTAAAATGAGATCCAGCAATCAATCTTGCCCAAATTACAAAATATCAAATTCCTACCATTCTTGTAAAACCAGCTGGATTTTCCGCTTCCATGGCATGAAACAATTTCCCCAATCTACTGCCTGACACCGGCAAAAGAGCTTTTTACAACAGACCATCAGGACACTGTGTGTGTTTAATGAAGCCCATTCTCAATGAAAATTCCCCTTCCTTTAAAGGATGTGGTCCTATCTCACTGGCTGTGAAAGACTTTCTTGGATTGATAAAAAAGCCAACTGTTTCATTAGTCATCAGCCAACTGAAAGAGCTCTCAAAATCCTTTGATGGTGTAACTCTGTATCAAGAGAACATAACCAATGCTTGCTACAAATATCTCCATGAGGAACTGCTGCAGTCCAGTGCTGCGCAAGAGGAAATCATGGAGGAGCTAAAAACATTCTCTTCAATTCTAGTTGGAAACACTACGTGGAACCATCAAAGTAGCATTTCACTTAAACTTTGATGCTGCTCCATCCTTACCAGCTTCCCAACAAGTACAGAAATAGTTGTCGTGAACTTTTTGAAAATGTGGGAGTTCAACCTAGCTTCACTGTTGAAACATTTGCAGCAGTTTTACAGCTGATAAAAACTGAATGTGGAAGTAAACCTCTTACTGAAGAAAACTTTCAGCTGTCTCTC
>NW_024874070.1:0-1766 GCF_018340385.1 Cyprinus carpio
CCTCCTCTGATCAGGGAGTAAGAGATGCGTCATCTGCACACTTGGTCTGATTGATGTCGACTTCCCTTATCTTCTGCAAAAATACAAAAAACTATTTATACGGAATATAATATCATAGGCCTTTATTTATTTTATATTTATCATTATTAATTACAGTATTACATTGTAAAAAATAAAATTTCTCTGAATAATGAAAGAATGTAAAGCTTGGAATACTTACCTTTCAAGCAATAATAATAAGTCCACTTCTGGAAAGGGAAATTAATACATCAGTATATCTGTATTTACTGCAATAAAATATACATTTCACATTTCACTTTGGGCGCTTTTCATGATTCCAGGTTTCCCTGAAGCGGAAGTTGTCATGGATAGGTAAACCTCTACTGAAACTACAGGAAATATTATTTTTGCATTCATGATTGCTGCAATAGCATTTCCTCCATGACTTTCCAAAAAGAAAAAGAAATACATATATATATATATATATATATATATATATATATATATATATATATATATGTGTATGTATGTATGTGTGTATGTATGTATGTATATTACTGCAGACAGAGGAGAAAAAGGGTGACAAATTCATGTTCACTCCCTCAGCCACTGTATTAGAAAAATTTAAAAAAAAAAAAAAATTAAAAACTTTGCTTTTTGTTAATAACTGTGTAAACACATACTGTACCCAAGGTTTGTGTAAAGGTGCATTGTGGATCAGCTTTCCACTTCTGATTTTGAACTTCTGCAATTTTATTAATTGTATCTGTACTTCTTCTGACATGTCAGTAACCCATTTCATAGAACAGACAGTCCACTGCAGATATGCCCTCGCTTTCCTTATAACACTGTTGCTGTCTTGTGTAAGTTTCTTTCTTCATCTAAAAGTGTAATGGAGCACCACCATGATGACTGGCAGTGATGAAGCTGTAAGGCAATTATAAGTGGATTGTTAACTGGATCATAAAAAACTAATCTGGTTAATAAATTTAATAAAATATGTTTTATCATTAGCCTAATGTAGCTGCTCCACAATTGTAAGTGACCTTTCACTTGATTTATACGTCACTGCAGCGTCAATGTCAGTCCAAAAATAAAATAATGGGGCAGAAAACAGTAAGAAATGACATTGCTGAAGGGAAGGCACTCCTCTCAAGCCAGATCTGTTTAGAGATTTCTTGGAGGTCATTTACAGCAAGATCCATTGTCTGTCCTGAATCCAAAATTAGGGGAAAACACAAAATGGCTGAAGAATGGTTAAAATGGACACTACATATTACATTAAGGATACAAACTTAAAAAAGTTGTTTTATTAGACAAATTGAAGCAAATAGTGCATTACAAAACAGAAACTATATGTTTAAAAAACAACACCATCTGCTTCTAAACTGCACAGTACCGTAAAGGCCTGTATCTAGCTAGCAGGAAATCTCAAATCCTACAGCATGTTTGCGTCACATCATGTCTATTCCTATTTTCCTTGCCTCTGTGATAATGCACTTACAGTCCCATAAAAATATGAACAATTTATTTTTTGTATTTGAAGTATATTTATTTTAGTCTAAAACACTGTTGATAGACTACTTCCGCACATTTGTAACCTATTTTTACAAATTCAACGTAGTTAACAACCACCCCCAATTTGCTATTTCATTCTAGGCTCTGTGATAATGCACCTAAAACTCATAAACACTGCACAAATTATCGGGTACCGTTAACAGCATTTTGTGTTTGTAAATAATGGAAATGAATGAGGACACACATAA
>NW_024874071.1:0-3085 GCF_018340385.1 Cyprinus carpio
ACTCTCCCGCTATTAAATGCGTCCTGCCGCCACGAATAGAGTGTAAGGCTGCGGGAAACACTGGGACATTGGTTCTACGATCTACTTAGACCTACGATGCTTTGGAGAAACTAAGCCTTACCTGACATAGCAGAGACAAGTCCTATTTAATTAAAAAAGATCTAGATTAACTGATATAGTGGTAGAAATGTAACTTTTAAATTTCATGCTGCAGACGCATTTCTTTTAGAATTCATGCATTGCTGTATTTAATGGTGCTATATAAAAAATGGTGCTATTTAGTTTCTTATCATTAGTGGCATAATAAAACAATACACTCTCTATTTCAGCTGCGATTATAGTGGTTTTACTAAAAAAACAACAAAAAAAAAAAACAAAGCAAGACATTTCGATTTTATATTGATCACATCACCTTTGCAGTAAAAAACACAGCTTGTGTACTCGGGTAAAGATGAATCACTAGACACTTCTGAGAAAACAATGATTTGGGTCTTAATCTTAATTTCCGTGATACAAATAGTTGTATACTGACCAATAAAATTCATAACTTGTACCCCTCACCGCCGTCCATTTCGACAAATTACGTTCTATGAAGTTGCCTCTCGCCTCTAGCTGTTTTGATGCTTGTCAAGATGCGCTTACACCTCCTGCTGGTGAAGACGATTTACATGCAGATGAGATTATGCTCGGTAATCTACTGATTTTCCTGCTAACCCTGGATGTGAACGTTGAATTACTGTCGAATTTGGAACCACTGAATTTGTGGGAAGGAATTTGTAAAGCGAAATAAATGGACTGAAACTTGTTTGTTGAATATTATGGAAGCAGCTTTTTAAACAGATCGAATATTTTGGAAGTGAAATTGAAAGGTGAATATGGATTTTTGAATTTTGATTATAAAATCTGTTTGAAATGTTTTTAATTGAAATATTCATGGCTTAAATTTACAACCATGTTGGATATCAGCCCATAATAATGCCAAGACTTAAAATTCAATGCATTAATATGCAAGTACGGTTAATGCAATGCATATTTTTTCAATTATTGTAATTCAACAAGCTTTTTAAATTCAAAAACATTTGGCATTATTTTGCTTCCATACAGTTTCACCTCATACTCAACCTGGAAAAGCCCCCAAGTTGTGAGAAAACAGATCATAAAAACACAACATAAATACAACGCCTAGAATCTCACCCACAAAGTCTCTATTACTTTCGTTATGATTAATATCTCCGGACTGGAAATCCAGTTGTCATGACAAGTCAGAAGGAAGCTGACAGACATGAATGTTATAATTTGTTGCTGCTATGAACATATAAATATTCACCTCTGGAAGAGAACATGGATGTATTTTGTGGTCAAGTTTTTTTTTGGAGTGAACTGCGTGTTAAAAAGTATCATTAACAATGCCGTTATGTACAGAATGAATGTGGGCGACCCGATAATTTTTTTTTTGACAGCCGATGCGATATCTGGAAGCGGTGGCTGATGGCCGATATAAGACGCCTATATAATTGTATTTTTTTTCATTAATATTTAATCAATTTGAAATCATTTGAACTGGCTTACAAATAATTGTAAAGATAAAATAACTTATACTTAGATGACACAGTAGTTCCACAATAAAATAAAATTAATGAAAAATATAATTAAAAAGGAAAGGTAAACTGTCCAACAGAGTATCCGTATTCTGGGGAGTTTTGCGGTGCAATGGATCAATTTTTTTCCAATAAAGCAAGGTAACACTCATTTCCATAAAGCACACAGTGAAATGCCATGATATGACAGTGGCAAATGCATCAAGCGCAGCATAATTTGAAATCATGAATTTAAGTTTAAAGCATTCAATATTGCATGGACCTAAAGTCACAGAAGAACACACCCAAACGGTTTTCAGCCCGTCCCCCAAAAAAAATCCCCCCTCGTAGCATCAGCCAAACAGAAAAAAATTTTGGCCCAAAGCCCATATTTGAAAAATATTTCGGCCCATATATCGCCAAAAAACCGACCACTAGTAATGAACGGGCCCCGGAAAAAGGTTTTTTATTAAATAATACATTAACTTTTGGTTAGTTTTTCCCAAGTCCTATCTTTAAAAACCCAAAAAACTTTGGACCATTCTGTGTTTTCTTTTTTTTTGCACGAGGGGGCCTTTTTTTTTAAAATTTTCCCTTTTTTGGCCCTAAAAAGAAAGAAGGGGAGTGGAACTTTGAGCCAAAAAAAAAGGGTTTTTTTTAAAATTTGGGGCAAATTTTTTGGGGGGGAACTGTCCCTTTTAATTTAAACACCCTTAGCGGTTTTTTCCCCAGTAGCTACAATTTACATTTTTTATTTTTTTAGGCAAAAATTTTCCCAAAAAAATGGGAAAATTTTGTGCTCCTTTTAACACATGGAAGGAAAAACTTTTATTTTTCAAATTGAGCAATTTTTTTTGATTTTTTTTCATATATTGACTTTAAAAATATAATCTTTGTGAATCGGTTTCGATAGAACAAACCTTTCTTACGAGCGGTTCTATATTTCCCCGGGGTGCCCCCCTGCTCAAAACCCCCCTGAATTTAGCTGCTTTGAGGTTTTGAGTCACCCGTTTACGGCGGGCCCTGTGTTTTAAATAGTGACAAACAAAAACCCTTTTCCATTTAACCCCCAAAAAAGAGATGTACCCCACGGGCCCCAATCCTCCCCCCCCCTTGCCACCTCCTTTTTTTCTTTCCCTTTTTTTTCCTCTGGGAAATTGGGAAACCAAAAAGCAAACCCCGCTCCCCGTTTCCCCCAGGTCCCCTATTTACTGGCGACTCTGCTCCAACAAGCTAGGATTCAAACACAAAATTTTAAAAACAAAGGTTGTGTGCCCCCCTTTTCATTCTGTGGAAGAGTCTGTTTATTTCTCGCCTGCTGCCGTGTTTATTGGAAACTCACCAAAAACTAAAACCCCCTGCCCGCGGGGATCAAGGCCTTTTTTTGTTCTGTGGGATGAATCCCAATCCTGCCATATTACCTGAGGGGATCTCTGGTGCTAAGTCACTGTATTCACGCATTCACTGCGACCGCCACTCCTGTGTTGAGTATGAATCAAAACCGAGGC
>NW_024874072.1:0-1847 GCF_018340385.1 Cyprinus carpio
TGATTCAACCCCATGTTTTAACTTCATTAATGAGTTTTAACCTTTCTTTTCCATATTTTTACATTCCATTAATACATGTTCTAAAGTTTTTTTGGTGATTACAAAATACATTTACTGTTTTATGTTTTCCTATTTTAAAAAAATGAATGATTTAATCTAGTATGCCCTATTCGGATGCATGAAATAATTGTATCTTCTTTCCTGTTCTTTAAAAACATTTCTTCCATTTCCATTTACTTTCTGTTGAATATTATACATTAACCTGCCCTTGTTATCACAGTTCCATTCCTCTTGCCATTTGTTATTCATGAATTCTTTTATTTTCCCTTTAACTTCATTTTGCTCAGAGTCACTTTAATATCTTTCTGTATTTTTAAGAGCTTTCTTAGCAAGCTTATCAACCACTTCATTAGCCTCCACTCCCACATGAGCAGGAACCCACAAAAATTTTATCAAGCTTACTTTACTTACTCTTAACAAACTTGCAAGAATATCATATATAAGTGTCTTGCCTTGATGATTTTAATCATATGCAAGACTAGATAATGCTTGTAGTAAGAGGTCCGAACAGATACAACTAAGCTTTGGTTTACTCCGCTACACTGAAGGGGCACCACCTAGCAAAATTCAGTTGCCATTACACGAAATGATCCAGTTAGTCTTTTCCTAATGCTAATTTGAAATTGTGGAATGAGACTGCAAGCAGCAGGTCGACAGAGATAGGGTTCTGTAGAACCATCAAGTGTATATATGAAACCCTGATGAATAAATCTGATCCAAATACTGCTGGACGCCTAATGGTTCGTAGGGGATAGCTTGTTCTCACTTCGTCAATTTTTATTTGGATCTGAAAATTAATAGGCTTAGAAAAAACCATGGTGGAATTCTGGATTCCTATCACAGTCAGGCTAACCTCACCATCAGCCACTCCCACCACTCCGGATTCCCTTCAGCACATCCACCACGAGCTGTTGTAAGATTTTAAATTTCCCTGCTCCCAGCCTTCTTCAATCACCCCTTTTTACTTGGATGACCTTTCTTTAGGTCTTTGTACCTTTAATCCAATAATTCATTCTATTGTCCTATCTCACCGGCAAAGCATTTCCCCACCATCTGCATAATAAAATGGGAGATGTTTTAAACGCCTCCGCGAATATACTTTAAAGTTTTCTGATCCCAGTACTGTTCACCTCTGAAAGAAGTCCTAGCTGGAAATCACAAATGCCTGGTTGCTTCCCATAATCTAAACTTGGTCTGATTAATGTAGAATAAATTCTTTTCAAAAGACAATCTACAAGCTCCCCATTCTATCCCCAGATAAACATCATCTAAAATATTTACTCCTGTTTTTTACATTTATTGATCAGCTTTTTTAGCATGCGTTGCAAATGTCAATCTGGATTCCATCCATACACCGAGATATTTAACTACTGAGACTTGCTCCAACTCCTGGTTATACAGCTTTAACAACCTCTGGTACTTTTTTTCCCTTTTGTAAAACATATAGCAGGTTTTTAGCCACAGATAATCGACACTCAATTATTTGCCCATACCTCCACATTATCTACAGCTTTTTTGTAATCTTTGGGACACACATTCAATATGTACGTCCTCTCTTTTCCATATTGCCCGTCATCTGCAATGCATGCCCTTCCAATATCACCCTTAAAATTACTAAAAATATCATTAATCATAATATTAAAAAATACTGGGCTACATACACTTCCTTGTGGAGTTCCATTATCTATCGTGTAAGTCTCAGAATACTCTACTCCTATCCTAGCTTTGTATTGATCTTTCTAAAAGGGAAATCCATAATCCAATTGTATAAACTTTTCCCCAATTCC
>NW_024874073.1:0-2658 GCF_018340385.1 Cyprinus carpio
TGTGAGTCTATGACTACAAAATGTCTATATACAGATATCCTGATATTATATATATATATATATATATATATATATATATATATTATAATATAACTCACAAATGTTTTTTTCTTCTTCTCTTTTTTTTTATTGATCAGATAATTGCACCACAGGTAAGATCCTGTGGCTTGCTCTTTCCTCTGAGAAAGCGCTAAAATAGCATCAGATGTTCAGCTTCACTGATATTTTGTGGTAAAACAAGCTCCTTGACTACTAATTGATAATCTTTTTTTGTTTTTTTTTTTTGTTTTTCTTGAATCCATGGAAAAGAAGCAGAAAACACTTAAATATCGGTATGATTTACTTGTTTCAGCATGTTGAACAGAATCTGCTTTTTCAGAAATGACTCAAAGTCAGTTCCACATCTCTGTGGTTAGATCAGTATGCACAATAATGGTGTCTTTGACCTTCATTATGTATGTTTTGATTATACTGTGTTGTAAATAAATGTAAATAATTTAAAAAGCCATTTTTTCAATCTCCTCCACATTCTGTCTTACAGTACCGCCTCTACCTTTGTCTCTCAGGTGTGAATCACTAAATATTCATGGCCACTGTCATGCTTCCTCACATAAAAGCTTGTCTATCACAAAACATAATCTTACAAAATTTAAATCAATATGTCTTGTTTTTTTTGTGAATGAGTATAAGCTGAATTATTTTCACATCATTTTTGATGTTAATATTCCTGCTTCAAGACTGATTAATCAAAGAGTGTTATTCAGAACTATTCAGTATGGGTTTTATGGCCTTATTTCCAGCTACATTGTTTTTTTTCCCCCAAAACTTACTAACCACACGGCATAATAATTTTTTTTTTCTTCGAAAAAAAATCCAAACATGTAGTTCAATCTTAGGGCCCATATTATTGTAGCACAGTTTGTGATGAATACAAAAATTTACAAATTGACACAAAGTTACACATTGTTTTGTTCTGTCCCCACGATATTGCACCCTCCCTTCCCATCTTCCCCCTGCCTTCAGGAACAGGGTTTCTAATAAGCCCTCAAGCGCACCGCACTAAAAAGGCTTTGCACAGCATACCGGCAAATATAATAATTATATGAATTTATCAGGGACAAACAGCATGTACACTGCATTATCGTTTTAATTTACTTGTAATGCCGTAATTTATTGTTACACTAGTGCTTTCTGTTTTGGTTTAAGAGATGAAGTCTCGACGGTGACTCATCACCGCAGCACCTGTATATATATGTTTCATTATGAATTACATAATGTGAGAATCTTTGTTTTCTGTTTTTTAATTGCGGTTCCGGGTTTCATTTAGAAGTTTTACTCTCTATATATTTTTCATGTCTGTAATAAGGCAAGCATACCACAGAGATTTCGAAGTGATGTGCTCGAAGTGATGTGTTCACAGAGTCCAACGACAAAAAGCGTATGTTTGGTTTTAATTCCATGTTTTACAAAGCGCAAACATTTCTTTGCTATTCTGAGTGCACACATGTGATAACGTAAGTCTTTACACAGATAAAAGATGCAGTACCTTATCTGTAGGAACAAAAAATTCAGTATTTTAAAGAGCAAATGAATCGCGAGCGAGCGTACCGCCATCACGTTTCCTGCATTAGCCCAAAGCAGCTAGCGCGAACGTGCTACACTTGTGGCTTCCACACTTGCCACACAAACACCACGCAATCACTTGTTTCCTAGGCTTACATTATTAGATTAAACTGCTATGCAAAGTTGCTACTACATACATATCTCTGTGACAACAAGCCAGCATTTGAGGTCACTGAATGTTAGGGTGTGAGCATATGGATGGATAGGATAAGGGATTTGTTCATCACGGACTGGCGTGGATTTTGCTACTTCATGCGTGGGAATTCCTTTTCTTTTTTTCTGTGACTAAAACGATTACTAACATTAAGGGTGAAGTCGTGGCCTAACGGTTAGAGAGATTTGACTCTACAATCCAAAGATTGCGAGTCTGAAGCTCGGGCAGGCAGGAACTGTAGGTGGGGGCTGGAATGCACAGCGCTTCTTCCACCTTTCTTTCAGTAATTACGACTGAGGTGCCTCTTTGAGTAGCGCAATCAACCCCCTCTTAACTGCTCCCCTGCGGTGCCGCTTAGCATAAAATGGCTGCCGCTCCACTGCTTCGGATGTGTGTGTGTGTTCACTGCTGTGTGTGTGTGTGCAATTTGGATGGAGTTAAAAAGCAGAGTACGAATTCTGGTATGGAGTCACCATACTTGGCTGTCCGCGTCACTTTTTTTTCCCACTTTTAGTATGTGCATATAAACAACCTTTAGTGGCATAATAATAATCTTGGCAAGATAATAAGATGCAATCATAAAAGAAAACAAACTGGACACTACGAAACTATGCTGAGCTATTGAAGGATATAATCAAACTTTTTGTAGTTGGGATAACCCGCCAAACCGATTAGAAAAATGTTTCTAAAATGTTTATATTCCAAAGGTAGATTGCTGGCAGCAGACCATTTTGGGAATATTTCAGATTTATTCTTAGTGATTTAGGAGTCCTCTTCAATACTCTAACGTTTCACAGATTTAGGATCTAATTTTTAGCGCTAAAAGCGCTTTAGAAATACTCTTAGAGCAAAAATCTAAAAAATGGAGTCATAAATTACGC
>NW_024874074.1:0-474 GCF_018340385.1 Cyprinus carpio
ATTTTTAAAATCCTAACCGATTATGAAATCTGGCTGCAGCACACACATTAGGAGAATCTTCGCTGATTATCTTCCCTAAAATCTTAAACATGCACACACTACAAGTCTGTTAACTGGGGTGTGCTAGGAGTTGCCGTTATAGTGTTAGTAATGGCTGGCTAGTTCCAAAAGCTTGACATTGTAACCTGTTTGCAGTGTAATAGATCTGTGCTGCAAAAATGAAAATAAAAATATCTATTATAAAGAAAAGTGTATACATATTCCCAATACAGAAGACAGGATATGCGGGACAAGGACTGGATTAGAGTGTGCACTGTGTAAGCTGTAAAAGTGCCCAGTAAACATTTGATCGTCCAGAGACGCCCAGATCATGTCTGTATAAATGTCGGTTAGTTCAGAACTCACTTGCAGGAAGTCTTCAGACATGCAAAACTGGTTCAGTATCTGAACGTCTGACCGAGACCCTATTTGTAC
>NW_024874075.1:0-2575 GCF_018340385.1 Cyprinus carpio
CCCCATTCAATTTAAATAAAACTTGCATATATTGAGAGCTATAACATTTTGATGTGGAACAAAGCTTCCAAGTTTGAGGCTTTCTGCAACTAACTGACAATTTAAATCATTGAGGGGCGAAAGCAAGCTTCCTTAAATAATAGTGCTGATAGAACGTATTACAAAATAGAATGTGACCCCATGTAGAGTTACATGCAATTAATCTCCAGATTCTGAGAGACCAGGCGAGAGACAAAAATAGGCTCAATGTTACAATTGTTCTCTGGCTGTTTCCAAGCCCCCCATAGCACCTGTCATTGATTAACACGTGAATCATGGGAAGGCAATGGTGGACAATCTCTCCACCTCCTCTGAAGAAGGGATACAATTCAAACAATGTTGCCTCTGGCAGGTTAGCGTGACGCGGGCGTATTATTTTTTATCAAATTGAGCCCAAAAAATGCATGGCTAAAAGGTGAAAAGCTCTACACTCCCCCGGAAAAGAGAGAGAAGGAGAAAGATTGCCCCCCACCCCCACCCCCCCACCCCTATGTTTTCACAGGAGGTAATAAAATAGCCATGACTCATTTCTATTCACTGTGCATGTCAACAGTGCGTGTCCATTGGTGATGTATTTGTACAAACGTGTGCAATGACACGTTGATGACACATGGAGAAAAGTCTGAGTTGATCTAATAAAGGAATGGTTCACTCATTCTCAGGCCATCCGAGATGTAGATGGGTTTGTTTCTTCATCAGATTTGGAGAAATTGTAGCATTGCATCACTTGCTCAGCAGTGGATCCTCTGCAATGAATGGCTGCCGTCAGAATGAGAGTCTAAACAGCTGATAAAAACATCACAACAATCCACTCCAGTCCATCAGTTAACATCTTGTGAAGTGTTTGAAAGAAACAAATCTGTCAGTAGGGCGTTTTAACTTCAAACTGTTGCTTGTGGCTGCTATACGGGTCCATATACATATATATACACATCCATACATATGAGATGCAACTATTTTCCAAAAATATTAAAGTCATCCAAACTTTTGACAGCGTTTAATTTGGGGTGTACTGTAGCTGCATGCATGCACAAAAGCTCAGGGTGATGTTAATGCAAATGCATTAAATAGCACCTGCAATGCAATTCATTAGTCATTTCAGGAAGTGCATGCACAAAATAATAACAAGGAAAAGGCAGATATTAATCTGATTCTCATGCCTGCTGTCATTGAGGCAAAACAGAGACAATGCTGCTGGATTTCTGTGATACAAAATAATTTTCAAGAGCTTTAAGTAAGGAGTTGTTGTATTTTACAGTAATATGTTTGCATTTGACAGATGCTTTTATTGCTTTACATAAATGTAGTTGTTATCTATAACAAAAGCTTTCAGCATTGATATTATCTTATTTCAGTTTTTTAAATGATTGTTCTCTTTCTCGGCCTCTGCTTCTCTCTACAGCAATGAAATATGTTTTGAAACACATAGCTCCTTGTATTTGATATAAATGGGTGATTTTATTTTTTTCACAAGTGTCTAAACTAGAAGTGTTAAGCCCAATGATGCATCACATGACAACCACCCTAATACAAATTTGTTGTAATGTTGTTGCTGCGGTTTGAGAGTGATGCAACTTCTCATGTAGAAAATGTCTTATTGTCGTTTAATAGATGCAGATTTACTCACTGCAAAAAGATTCTGAGCCACACACAAACTACACGACCCGAAGATGAAAGCAGCGCGTAAAAAATTATCTTTTGAATGGTCTGTAAGCCGTTCAGAATATGTTTAATGAGGCAACAGTTCTAATGCATAAATTTTCCCCCAGGCTGACAATCCGCCAGCATCCCACACTGCGACGAACATATAGGCCTGACAAGAGCTCACAAATATATTTTCACAATGCATACTAATCATTTTGCATTCAGCATGAGAAGCAGTTATTAAATATGTTCAAAGTCATAAAGCAGACAGACATTAAGTGCTATACAGTGAACGACGATGGCAAATATTTAGGATCTCCTAATCACACTTTGCAGACAATTTATGCTTATTGTTATTGTTTATCTGTTCAGCGTTTTAAATGGAAAACATGATTATGCTTTTTGTAGCGCAATTAACATTTCAATACTCATTAAACAAACACTTCAACCAAAAAACATTCATTAAAATGATTGTCACTGACGAACCCGCCGTGGTTCTGTTTTTATTCATTTTCAGTTTTCAAACCAACAAATAAATGCACTTATCTATATAGAATAGCTAATCAATATTCCTCCATCCAAAGCTGTAAATGCCTATCTGCTTGTGAATGTAATGACTTTGTATGCATGCTATACGCCATGCTAAACACTTCCAAGAAAAGCATGACATGGTTTTGCTTGCTGAATCTTATTTTTATGCTTTGCATGTAAAAGAATCGCTCAATTTCATTGATTTCTTCACCTACTGTTATTTCAGCTGACAGTTGCATTGCTCCAAAACGTGTCACAGCTCCGTATTGTTTTGTCGAATAACATTTTTGGGTTATTGGTTTTGTCAGTCAGAGGGAACTGGTGTAATTAGGCCACAGTATTAATAGAAGAGCTTTGAGAG
>NW_024874076.1:0-1366 GCF_018340385.1 Cyprinus carpio
ATATTCTCTGGACACTCAATATCAATAATTATTCTAGTTTGAAATATAAACAGCACAAGCCTATAAAGCAACGGGGAGCCAAAATGTTATTTAGCTAAATGAAATATCTTAACTCAAACTGGTACACATGTGTATAAGCTCAATTTTGGCCCAAATGAAAAAATTGGGCAATCACAATGGGGGCAAGTATAAGACAGAAAAAACACATAAAATGGTATATAATTAGGCAATCGTTGGTCTGATGAAGCACTTGGCAGGGTGGTATGTAGTTTCTTTGTCTGAAGGAGGCACAAATATATTTTAGGACAATGGCATTATCTCAAAAACATGGCTGCATGTTGGCAAATGAGAGTTTGAGCTATTATTGTATCAGGTTAACTTGATATCAATCAGAACCTTGAAACTTGGTAGGCATGTTACTAATTCATAGCCCCTAAAGGTCTGTAAGAATTTTGAAAGAAATCGGCCACTAGTTGGCGCTAGCAGGTTTTGGCTCTGTAATCACGGTGTTTCGTATCGGAATATGGATATCCTTTGATAGATCTCCTCATAATGCACAACTTTGCCTCAAGAACCATTACTGTCAGTCAAATCGTTCATGAATTATTCTCAAATATGTTAAAACATACTTTTACGATCGGACCACTGGTGGCGCTAAACTCATAACTATAACGTACAAGAAACGGTTCTCAACAAAGACACATACCACGTTTATTGGCAACCTAACAGGAACAACACGATCGGTGAAATGCATGATAGCTATGTAGGGTAGATATCCATACAGATTTGAACAACCTTGCCCTGGGGAACAATGTGAGTCAGGCTAAAAATTGTTGTGTAATGTAAAAAGGAGAATAATATATGAGTAAAAAAAAGTAAACTGAAAAAGCAATTAACAAACTAGGTCAAGGTTTTAAGCTGAAAAAATCAATATCAAAACCACGTCAGAGAATTTCTATTAATTAGGTCAAATAATTATTCCAAAAGAAATGATGAACAATTTGACCAAATAAAGGGATTCGGACAACTCGTAAAATGGTCATTTTTCTGATATGTTCTTTACATTGGTGTAACATAAGACCTATTAGTACATATAGACAGCCCGACAAGGCATAATCAACACTAGTGTCTGTAAAATAAGAACATCATTTTCATTCTAGAGAAGCTCTTGCACAATTTACAGAGGGATTGGGACAAAAATAACACGCTAATAGTTATAAATTTAAAAAACAAGTGTTGCTATGAGAATAGCCATTTTAACACTAGATGCCCAGAGGAAGATCCACTAAGGGGCTAATTCACCTAACGTAAACAGTATGTTCAAGGTTTTCTGGATTCATGTCAAAACATTAGCAATACGTAACCG
>NW_024874077.1:0-1427 GCF_018340385.1 Cyprinus carpio
CTAAGAACATCGTCGCCGAAGGAACCTCGCAAGAGTCTTCTTTCTCTCTGTGGAGCCTGAGGGCGATGAGCATTTGTCCCCTGATCCCAGCATCTCTGGGAAAGGGGAGAGGCAAATGCAACATGAGGTGACGGATTTTAATATATAACTCTGCAGTCCTTTTTATCTTTTTTGTTCCTCTTTTTAAATGCTGGTGACATTTTAACCATACTGCTCATGGCCCTCACTATCTCTACAATCACGTGAGAAGTGTGAGGGTCCAGTACTGAGAGCACAGAATGTTTTATCATTTTTAAAAATTTTTAAGTGGAATTATCTTGCATTTGCAAGAGTGTGCTCTGCCCTTTTTTACGGTAGCTACACAGGAAGTGGGGGAGGAGATGTGGACCATGTAGGGGCCCTCCAAATAATGGAGTTGTTTGCTCCAACTTTAGCACAAGAGGGATGTTGGTGGCAACTATTTTAAATCAACACTTTCAAACATCTATGGTGACGAAGAGGTACCACTGGAGTGGTGATGGCGCCAGAGCCTCTCGAATTGACTATGTTTTTACAAGGGACTGCCCGCCAACCGCATGCAACATTGACCCCCCTCTTTTTTTGGGATCACATGATGCTGTCTTGCACCCTTGCACTTTCCGCATGGTGTGTGACCGGTAGGGGAGGAGGGCTGTGGAAGCTGAACTGTTCCCTTTTAGAGGATGAAGAAGTGGTTAGAGAGTATAGGGAGCAGTTCAGCCAATGGCACACCCTCCAGGACTTTTATGACTCACGAGGCACAATGGTGGGAAATGGTTAAACAAAGGACTGGACAGTTTTTTAGAAAAAATAGGGAAAAGGGAAAAAGACCAAGGGAAAAGAAGACACGCATGATGGGGCTGCAGAAAAAAAGACTGCAGAGATATTTTAACCTTTTAAACAGTGGATTGGATTTTTACAAGAGAGATTAAAAGAAGTCAAAGAGAGAGAAATGTCAGTTTTATCTGAAGTTCAGAGTAGAGGTGTAATTTTTAAGATGTAAGGAAAAGAGAAATGGAAGAAGGGGGGAGAAATGTACAAGATACTTTTGAATTTTTAAATGAAACTGAAAACTTTTATAATAACTTGTATAGTGCAAAAAGAGGTTCACAATGGGGTTTTAGAGGAAGTTTTAACCTTTTACAAAATAAAAGGTGAAGAGCCCAGATGTGCTTTTATTCCTGGATTTTTACAGTTTTTAGAAATTCAAAAAAGCTTTAAAAGATTTTAAAAAGAGAGATCCCCCCCTGGCATTGTGGGACTGCCCCTGAATTTTCTCTGACTTTCTGGGACATTTTAAAGCAATACCTAACTGGTGACACAGTTTTAAAGAATTTGAGACTCCCTTGACGGATCTCCTGACAGCTTTAGAGTAGGGGATAGTTTCATTTATTACACAAAAAAAAGGA
>NW_024874078.1:0-1873 GCF_018340385.1 Cyprinus carpio
AAAACCACTTTAAAACCATGTTAAAGCATGTTTCTAGTCTGATTAGTGAGTAACTAGCATGTTGTTTTCATTTTTCTATACTAAACCAGCTAAAAACCAGTTGATTCAGTAAAGAAAACCAGCTAAAACCAGGTAAGGCCAGCGTGACAGTGGCCAAAACCACTTTAAAACCATGTTAGAAGCATGTTTCTAGTCTGATTAGTGAGTAACTGCATGTTGTTAGTCATGTTTCTATGCTAATCGGCTAAAACCAGCTTAAAACAGTTGATTCAGTAAAAACCAGCTAAAACCAGTAAGACCAGCGTGACAGTGGCCAAAACCACTTAAAACCATGTTGAGACTAGCCAAAGCAACGTGATCAGCTTAGGCTGGTTTTAGCTGTTTCTAGTAAAGTTTAAGTCTAGGAGAGACAGCTTAAACATTTAAGTCATTTTGTAAAATTTCACCACTAATAAAGCTATGGATTTAAGGTGGTTTGTAGTTGGTTCAAAACCATAAGCGGACAGTTAGAAAGAAAGCAACCGAGTCAGACATCTAAGGTCTGAGAGTTTTGGCTGAACTCTAGAGAGAAGTGTTTAAAATTTGCTAGGAGTAATAATAATAATAATTATAAGTCTATTTTGTTTTCACCCTAATGAAGTTAGATTAGTGTTGGTAAGTTGGTTCACGAAAACATAACGGATCAGTAAAGTTGCAGCTAGTGACAGTCTGAAAGCCTGACCAGAAAGTTTGAGAAAAGTTTAGGAAAGTTTGAAGAAGTTTAAAAGTTTAAAAGTTTAAAGAATAATAATAATAATAATAAGATTAGATAGTAGATCAGTAAGTTGGCTTTTTCAAGCCAGAAACTTAACTAGATAATGAAGTTTGTGTTCAGAAACTTTAAGTTGAAAAACAGAAAAAAGCCTGACCAGAAAGTTTAGAAAAAAATTTAGAAAGTTTAGAGAAAAGTTTAAAAAGTTTAAAAAGATTTAAAATTTTGAAAAGTTCAGAAGTTTAAAAAAGAAAGCGATTAACATATTGCTAGCATTAAAAGCAAGAGTGACTAACATGTCATTAACATGATTAGCTAGAAAGTTGCTAAGCATATTGCTGGGGCATAATTATACAGAAAGTGACTAAGCATGTACTTAACATGATTAAGCAAGGTATCTGTTACAAGATGTCACTAGCATGTTTTGTAGCATGATTAGCAAGTGACTGTGCGCATGTAAAGTTTTTAAACATGATTATCGACATTGACTAGCATGTCGCTAGCATGTTTCTAGCATGATTGAAGAAGTGACTAGCATGTCGCTAGCATGTTTCTAAAGATGATTGAACAAGTGACTCAAAGATGTCACTAAGATGTTTTTAAAGATGATTAAGGAGTGACTGTAGCATGTCAGCAAAGATGTTTTGGAAGATGATTGAAGAATGAGCATGATGCTATGATGTTTTTGAAGATGATGAAGCATAAACTACAAGATGTCGCTAGCATGTTTCTCAAGATGATTAGCGAAAGTGGACTCAAGATGTCAAGCCAAGATGTTTCAAAGATGATTAAGCAAGTGACTAGCATGTCACTAGTATGTTTTTAAAGATGATTAGCTAGTGACTAGCATGTCGCTAGCATGTTTATAGCATGATTAACAAGTGACTAGCATGTCACTAGCATGTTTTTGAAGATGATTAGCTAGTGACTAGCATGTCGCTAAGATGTTTCTAGCATGATTAGAAGTGACTAGCATGTCGCCAAGATGTGTTTTTAAAGATGATTGCCAAGTGACTAGCATGTTTTTTAGCATGATTAGCTTATTGACTAGCATGTCGCTATGATGTTTCTCAAGCATGATTATCAAGTGACTATGTCGCTGGCATGTTTATAGCATGATTA
>NW_024874079.1:0-1821 GCF_018340385.1 Cyprinus carpio
TCTGATCTGATTTGAAAAAATTACCATATAAGCTAACCACGACAATAATATGTTTGTTGTTGTTGTTTTTGTTTTTTTAATGACCAGCCCCAACCGCCCGCCAAATAAGGTTACAATTTCTTTACCCGCCCTAACCTGACCATGGCGGGTAACCTGCGCATCACTACGCCCACGCGCTATAGATATATAAACATCCATGTGAAGCGTGCGGCGGCTTAAGCATTATTAATATCATGTTTTTTAAATATATGATGGTTTCATTCTAAACATGCAGGATTATTCCCTCCAAGGAAGGACACGCAACATAATATGGTATTTAGCATCTGGAATATCATGTCAACAAATGAGAAAAAGTCAGCAGTCTTATTAAGTATCATGTTAATCACGCTACAGCGGGGGAGCGCTTTTACCCCAAATACCATACATTTACATATTCTTTCATTTAAAAAAGCGTTGCTTTAATTATCATAATCAAAAATCATATAAAGAAGACCTTTGTCTCAAAAAATATATGCATTGATTTTAGCTATTTCTCATTGCTACTTAAATCAACAACATTAAAATATATGTATATATATATATATATATATATATATATATATATATATATATATATATATATATATATATATATATATATATATATATATATATATATATATATATATATATATATATAAGATCAAGCAAGCACAACAGAATCAACTTTTCTTTGCTGTGATACATCGTAATCAGATATCAAACAGATAACCTTGATGTTCTGTTCTGTTTTTGACAGAAGCACATATCGGAGACAATTTTAAAAATATCAGCATAAACAAAACTGATTTCAAATTTAATTTAAGCACTTTCAAGGACCTATGTTTAGTTTTCAAATTTACTTTCCAGGCCTTGAATCCATGTTTCTGAAATTCAAGTACTTTCAAGTACTTTCAAGCAGTTCGTGGAACCCTGTCAGATATAAATTTATTGCAAATATATATATATATATAATTTGTGCCTAATGGGTAGAGTGTAGAATATCAGCCTCAACCTCACCCTACCCACAACTCTATCCTTCCACCCCATTAGATGCCCAGAGGGGTGGAGCTGGAATTCATTGACTCTGCAGTTAGTAGCACTGTTTTGGCCTGCCACTGGAAGATGCGACTGAGACACCAATCAGACAAAATGATGCTCCAAACTCTAATTTCTTCTGCTCATTGACAATTTTTTCAGAATTTAACAGAATATTATACAACTAGAATGACAAAAAAAGTGCACTGAACTGATGGGTTTCCCTCAAATGCAGTCTAAAATATGCATTAAATAAATGTCATGACAACACTGACTCTAGCCCCTTTCATTGTTCGCGCATTCAGAAAATACACGGGTAATGTCCAGAATTGTCTCCGGTCGCTAGATTTTGCCCCCCCTTTCTACACGGCCAGCATTACCTGGGAATATGTGTGTGCTTTCACACACAGCCGCCCGTAGAAGGTCCCAAGTGAAGACACGCGGATATCAGGATGTGACGGTAATGTACGAGTTGAAAACGCTAGAACGTTAACTTACACTGAAGCTGGCGAACGATCTCAGCTTCAGCGCGGATTAGTGAGGAACTAACTGATCTCTGCTTCGTACAGTTTGCACATATTTGTTTAGTCGTGAAGCTTGATCTGCCTTCAAAACACGCTAAAAGAGTCACGGATAGCGCAGGCCATCACTACGACACACCCTCTACAGCATTGGTTCTGGCTTTTGTTCACAAGCCGTTCCGGACTGAACCCGGCAATGTTACTAGGTCCCCAACCGGGGTCAATCCGGAATCAATCCCGACAT
>NW_024874080.1:0-1955 GCF_018340385.1 Cyprinus carpio
ATCAGACGGACAACAAAACATGGATATTAAAATCACTCACACAAATAAAAAGTTAATGGCACTTTGGGAATGTAACATCAGCTAAAAAATTGAAAATCCTCTTGAATAAAATTCTTGTTGCATTTAGGTGGATCTATGTAAACAACAGCACACAACACAGGGAGTGTAAACTCACTAAAATAGCTGTAGCTCAAAAACAAGAATAATCATTTATAGATAAAAGCCGACATTTAAAATTGCTCAAAACAGTAGCCATCAGCCCGCTACTTCCTATTAATTCCTCGCGGGGAGCTGAAAAACCGCGACCGAGGTGGGAGGAGCTCTGTAAAGGCACTGTTGTCACCTGGTTTAACCCAGGCTTCCGCCAACAAAGAAAATCCAAAGAGTGAGAAATAAAAAAATCTTCAAAAATGAAAGTTTTGTTAGTTAGCTTATCTAGTGTTGATCAAAGCAACACGTAATGTGCTGAGGCCAGACTGCCGGGAGATAACGCGCACGCGGCAAGCCGGGCCAAGATTCTCCTTTACAGAATGCCGCTTGCAGATCCTTACGGGTCGCCGGCAAGCATGTATATACTCAGCATCAGGAACAATGGGTTGAAGCCACCGTAGCAGTATTCTGAGGAACACTTCACAGCTGCGAAACGCCAGACTTTCTCGAGAGCACCGTGGAGACTGCGAGGATCAGGGATTCCTGTCAGAGTCAGGTAGGCTCTTCTTAATCTGACGCAGTCCTCACCGGCCTCACCACGCCTGCCTGCTGCGCTTTCTGTAGCGGGTTGATGGCAGGTAACAAGCAGGGCACATGCCACAGGTGCGAAGGTACGGATGACAGTAATGGTATGCATCTTAGACTGTCCACTAGAGCCACGAAGTTGTAGGTTTAACCACAAAATCCCTTATATTCAGAAGAGTCTGGCTGATCATATACCAACAGTGGTGACACATTCTGTGCAAAATGTGACAAAATTACCAAACACAATAACACACAGAGCAAAGGAAGACGGGCAGCCCAACACAGCTACCATCTTGATCATCATTATTCATTATACTCCTGGAAATGAGCTACATTGCAGATGCAGCACGGGATGTCCTCCAGTTCAGTTCCCCAGATAGTCTTAACTTCGATTGTAACTCTCACCCCATCAGTCCCCCTTCTGAGGACTCAAAAGAGACCCAGCCGCCCGACAGCGCATGCAGCGACAAATAAAGGCAACAACACTGGAAATGACATCGGAGTAAGCTACTTCAGCTACATTGTGAGGACTCCCCGCCTGTCGCTTATGGAAACAAGACTTGTCAACCAGCCAAAAAGTCCTCGGATCTCAAAAACTTGGATGCGGCCCAAAGGGAGCTCCAGAGTCCAGTCCAGGATGTGGGCCCAGTCGCGGCCTCGCCTAACAACCCAGAGAGCAACTAAACAGCCCCTGAGGAGGGAGCCAAGGGTTCAGGAGAGCCCAATAATAAACGCAAAGAAGAGCTTAATTAGAATTTCAGACACTACATTGTCTGTCTGGCCACACAAAATGGGCTTGTAGGAGACATCTCAAGTGGGTTTGAGCCAGACTCCAAGGCGCTTGAGGGGAAAAGGAAGATATCTGCCACAGCACGCACTGGTCCGTCCGGACAGTCTGGAGGAAAACCATCCGTGAGCTGGAGCTCAGCCTGGATGGAGTTCAGCACTGATCCCCTCACATGGGGGAACATCTTCCCAACATCCGGCCCAGGAGAAGAGAGTTCTCCACCAAGAGAGATCTGGCAGCACTCAACATACAGCACAGACCCCCAAAGACCTGAGGAGACACTAACAAACCTGTCCTACCCAAACCATTCTTGCATCAGCACATCCACAGCAAAGGTTTAACCTAACCCTTCAGTATGCATCTTCTTCAGCCCTACTTTTCTGTCTTTTCCATCTTCATTCTTCCTGTCTGGTGGAAGGTTTTTGGTCTCTTC
>NW_024874081.1:0-1807 GCF_018340385.1 Cyprinus carpio
GATTAGAAAAAGAATAGCAGCTAGGGAGCTACCAAGAACTGACCGGGCCTCCAATATACAGCCACTTTGGATGCGTATCCATCAAGTTATCGGCAGCTTGATCGCTAATCCTCCAGAACATCATAATCCTGGCATTTGCAGCCCAATAATAGTGACGGGAAACAGGTAGCTAAACCACCCAATCTTTCGGTTTCTGCAAAAGGGCCTTTGAAATTTATGTGCTTTAAAGCCCCAAATGAATGGCAAAATGACAGAATCTAATTGTTTAAAAAAAGAATGTGCAAATATATAGGTAAGTTCTGAAACAGATAGATAAAGCGAGGCAGAGAGACCATTTTAATGGCATTGACCCGACCAATTAAAGATAACGGAAGAACCCTCCATTTATCTATAGAGATTTTTAACTTATTTATGGCTTCAGTGAAATTTAAACTGAAAATATTTTTACAGTTTTTGGGAATGACTAATCCTAAATAAGTAAAGTGATCCTCTGTTATTCTAAAGGGTAAAGACCTCAAAAAGTCAGCATCAGCATGACCCCAAAGGCATGAATACACTCTTCTCCCCCAATTAACAGAATAACCGAAAAAGAGCCAAAGCCTCTAGTGATTCCATTAAAAAGTGGCAAAGCAGAGGAAGGATCACTCAAATATAAAAAGCAAGATGCGAATGCATATAAGAACAACTTAGCATAAGCATGACCACATGATATACCCCTAATCTCAGAATGATTGCGAAGATGGATGGCCCAGGGTCTTCTAAGCTAAATCAAATAACAGTGGGCTTAAGCAGCAGCCCTACGGGTAAATTAATGCTGAAGAGGAAAGAAAACAGAGCTATCTCTGAATTAGTAAGTATTGCAGAATTTGGGGGAAGAATAAAAGCATTTTTATCAATAGTTTAAAATTTCACCAAAGCCAAAACCTGATCCAGAACTGAAAACATATAACTCCATTCAATACGGTCAAAGGCCTTTTCTGGCGTCTAACGGCACACGCCTTGGAACTCTTACTCTGATTACTATACAAAATATTTAGCAGGCGACGTGAATTAAAAAAAGAAAATCTTCCTGGGACAAAGCCAGTTTGGTCTGTGTGAATTAACGAGGCCACATGTTTATTCAACGCGTAGGCCAAAATTTTGTAATCAATTTTTGATTGCAATTGAGAAGACTTATTGGCCTGTAACTAGAGGGCTCTGTAACATCTCTATCTTTTTTCTTCAAAAGGCATAGATGTGCCTCATAAAAAGAATCAGGAATTTTTCTTTTTCTCAATCTAATGATTTACCATTCTAAGCAACAAAGGAGCAACTGCATTTGCATTAGCCTTATAGAATTCCACACCAAACTGGCCAGGGCCTGTGCTTTCCCCATTAAAAGGGAATTCCCCAAAATTTCAAGAGAGTAAACGGTTCCCTAATTCCCCCCTGGCCCTATTGTTTTTAAAACCAAATTTAAGAAATGATGCCCCTTAGTGTAGCTCAGACAGCTGGAATAAAAATGCTTGTAAAATTTAAAAAACAAAAATTCTTTTTTAGGATGTACATTGTAAAGTACCATTCTTTAGATTTTATTTGATGAATAGCCCCTACTAGCCTGTACACCCCTCTTTAATTGCGTAAGGGCAGCTTATTCCGCCTTGTCTCCCCAATCTCAAACCTGTTTTTTCTTTAAGTTTTATTAACAAAAATTTGAAACCTGATCACTCAAAAAAAGAGTTTATTTTATATTTCAAACCCCTTTAAAAATAGCAAAGCATAGTCACTCTGAGCTTTAGAAGAACGCAAAACGCTTGTTCTAAAGATG
>NW_024874082.1:0-2004 GCF_018340385.1 Cyprinus carpio
CATACAAGGTAGTGCAATAAATAACAAAAATGTAGCGGATATTAGTATCTATAGCTGGGCTTTTGTGATTGCAGCCAATGAAAATGCTTCTTTATAGGTGCATGTCCTACTACTTGGTGAGTGTGATTTCAACAAGTACAACATGTTCCTGGATCAAAATCCTTGTTGATCCTGGAACAACATTCCAATCAACCAATCAGAATTGAGATATAACTTTTCAGGAAATATCTGTTTTAGGCATAAAATCATGGTTAGGTGCTTCTACACCCTTGCATATCAGCTATCATGTCCCAATGATTTAGGAATAAATTATGGATAAGGTTAGGTTTAGGGAGAGGGATTGTGTTAAGTCTATATTTCTGGACAATAATGTTGATCCAGGATCATCAAAAATATTGATCCAGAAACATGTCTTGGCAAAATCACGGCAACCCCTACTCCTTACAGAACAGATTGTAAAACCAGACTGCTTCAGGTAGAATAATCTAGGATAAAATCTGCTAACAGATGCAATAAAAAGAAATTTTATATGGATAAAGCTGTAAGGCATTACCTGAAATGTTCCAGGTTTTTTAATGTAGCTCTGTCTAAAAAATAGTGTAGTCTAGCCCAGGTACCTCGCATTTCCATTATTTGAGGCGCGCTTAAGAGTGAAAATAGTATTATAAACTACCACACCTCCACAAACACGCGAACAGATCCAGAAGCGCGACATAGTGATCCAGACATATAAAGTGAAAGTTCGTGTTTGTGCTGGAGAGAGCATCAAAGGTTTCATTTTATAAACGCGGTCTCTAGCAGCTTTGAGCAGTGAAGCCAATAACAGCATTACATCTGTTGATTTCTTGAATGCGTGGCCAATCAGGGCATTTGAATCACTCAGGTTTTTTTTTTTTTTTTTTTTTTTTTTTTTTTTTTTAAAAGTACTGATCACTCTCATTGCCAAAAAAAAGTGTAGACTACAATGTATAAAGAGATTCATTTGTGCAGTAGCTGTAACAAGTTTTGTGAGATGAACTGAGATGAGTGACGGCTTTTTCAATGTTTATAAGAGATGATACTGATATTGATTTTTATACAACAAAGTTCAATAAAGCGAGAAGTTGATATTAAGTGGCTTTTTAGGAACACTGTTGTCACGACTTTTGCTCTATTTTATCAATGGAAATAGTTCCAAAACAAAGTCTGCAGCTGACCCGCTCAGATTCTCCCAAGCTGTGTTTCGCTTATAAATGAATGTGTGTTTTTGAAAGAATCTAGTGAGTCAATGTTTCAGTCACCCATTTATAAAAACAGTCACTTTAAACTTTATTCCTGAATGAATCGGCTGTAATAATAAATGCATTCATTCCACCCCCAGGCCTCATTAAACAGTAAATATACGAGAATAGCCTACCACTCATGTGTTTTTTCATTCTTTTTTTTTTTAAAAAGGTTTGTTAATATACATTTCTGAATTTGATATTTAATAGGTTAGAAAAAAATGCACTACATAAAGGAGTCAAATATGGCCTCATAATGGTAAGGTAATATTTTTTTTTTCATTGATCGGTAGGTTCTCCTAGATTTTTGACTCGCTATATATATATATATATATATATAATTATATAAATATATATATATATATAAAACACACACACACACACCACACACACACACATATATATATATATATATATATATATATATATATATAATATATATATATACTTTTTACTTTTAAGTTAAGCGCTCATTCTCATTTTGCCAATGTTTATAATTAAATACGAAATTGTATTTATATAGATTCATGAAAAAGATTTGCGAGTGGTCGAGGCTCTCGTGATGTCCAGTGTCCAGTAACTTTTCGCGTGCTTTAGGAGACCCTGGATAACGTTCCTTCGCAAAATCAGATGAAATAGTTTTTTCAGTTATATGTGCTACAAGAGTTTTTTAATAGAAAACTTTTTTTCTTTATCTATAAAAGAAAAAAAAATCTGTAACGCATGTAAAATTAAAATGTAT
>NW_024874083.1:0-2141 GCF_018340385.1 Cyprinus carpio
CAGCAACAGTGGCTGGTAGGTTTGAATGATGATTGCAGTTCCGCGATTCCTCAAAGAAATAAACCTGTGCATCACTTCATCGGATGTGAATGGAGGAAATAATTTTTGTTGACTCTCTTGTCTTTTTAATTACACTCTATTTGATTCTCTTCTGGCATGTGTGGCTCTTCTACATCACCAGTCTCGCGGGCCCAAAATCAGGTGTCAAGGCCTGTCCTTGTGTTTGAGATTTCTGACGAAGTCGCTTCTTCCAGTGGCCGTTGGACACAAATAGCTGAAATTCTACAAAAGCAATACATGTATACCTATTTGTTTTCTGATGTGCCCCCTCTGCAAAACCTTCGATATCCACTTTCTTACTTTCACTGTTTTTCAAAAAATAAAACGCTATTTGCTTCTTTATCTAATTGTATTATTTTTACTACTTTTGCATCTAAAAAAATTCAGGGGCTGATGATCACACAAAAGAAAGACCCAGGGGCACGGAAACCCCTGCTGGCGAAAATTACAGCTAATGGCCAAGGAATGGAAAATAGGAAATGGGCTTTGAAACATGGGTGCGTTCAGCACTCATTAAATACACTGTCATGCCTAACCCCATACTCACCAGTGGCTACCTGCTTCACTAAGACACACCCACTCTTGACTTCAGAGGCCCCAAATATTTATATTGATGCAAGAGGAAATCCCCAAAAATGGGAGCTGAGGCAGGAGCTCTTTCTCCTGAGTTTGCACAGCAACCAGTGGCTAGTAGAGTTTTAGTGTGTGTGGTAGTTCATGATTCCCTCAAAGAAATGCGTACTGTGCCATGTCCACTTCGCCGAGTGTGGAATAAGAGAAATAAATTTTATTTGACTCTCTTGTCTTTTTAAATACACTTTGTCTGACTCTCTTCTCAGTATGTGTGGCTCTTCTACATCACCCAGTCTCGCGGTGGGAGGCCCCAAAATCAGTGTAATCCAAGGCCTGCTCCCGCTGGCGTTCAGATTCTGGCAATTGGCCAGTCAGCTGGCCAGGCGGCGTTGGACTGAAATGAAAAAAAACTCAAATTCTCTACAGCAGCTCCATGTACCTGCAGCTGATATTTTCTGAGGTAAGCGTGCCCCCACTCACACCAAAACCACTCATTATCTGTTATACTGTTTTTTCAAAAATAAAACTATTTTGCTTTGCTCTCTCGAATTGTATTGTTTTGCTTCTTTTACATCTACAAAAAATTCAGGGCCCAGGTCGCCAAGGCTAGAACCACGGAAACCCACAAGTGAGGCCTGGCTGTATTGGGAATAGATGATAGAGTCAGAGAAAGCTGGAAACATGGGTTTTCAGCCTCCAGCCAAATGCCACTGTCCTTCTTAGCACTTTCTCACAGTGGCCCTGCTTACAGACTGCCACTCTTTGAGCTTCCAGGGGGAGGCTTAAAAAATATTTTTCTGTTGAGTGCAAAAAGGAAATCAGAAATGAAGGCTAGAGGAAGCAGGGCTCTTTCTCCTGGGACTGCGCAGCAACAGTGGCTGGTAAGGATTTGGTATGTGTGAGTACAGTTCACGATTCCTCAAGAAATAAGCCTGTGCATGTAAAAAAAACATGCGGTGTAGATGAGAGAGAAGCTCCATTGTTGGCTCTCTTGTCTTTCAAGTCCCTCCTATTTGATTCTCTTCACAAATCTATGTGTAGCTCTTTCACCATCTGATCATGGTGGAGGCCAAATCAGATGTCAAACCTGTCCAGCGACGTTCAGTTACCTACAGTCAGCTAACTTCAGGCGGCGTTGAACTACAAATGGCCTGAATTCTCTACCCAGCAGCCATGTATACCTGTTGTTTTTTTTCTGGGGCTGTGCCCCCCACTCACACCCTCAAACTCACTCAGTGTCACTGTTGCTACTGTTTTTCCAAAATAAAAACTATTTACTTTAACTTCATCTCAATTAATTTTTTTACTACTTTTGCATCCCCACAAAAGATTCCGGGGCCCAGTCCTGAGAGGGCCAGGGCCACAGACCCACAGTGAGGAATTACCTGGCTGTGTTTAGGAATGAATAAATCCCAGAGGCTGGAAACATAGATTCCAGCCTCCCGGTAAATGCACTAATCCTTCTTGTGTGAGTAGGCCCACCTGTTTACTGGACACCCACTCTCTCT
>NW_024874084.1:0-2190 GCF_018340385.1 Cyprinus carpio
TTCAACAACACTGCCTACAACTTCAGAAAGTCCCGAAACACTGGACACCCATGACTTACAGCGCCTTCCATCCACAGCACATCTACACAACAAACTATCAACAACATCCCAACAGCTGTAACTTCCAGAATTATCCACAAATCCTCATTTCCTCAACAACTATGGGCCCCTACATCCTATTAGGTTTCTAGAAACTCGCACACTGCACCTATAACAGCATCAGTAACTACAGCACACTCCACTCGCCCTACTGAAAGTCCCCACAAGCACAGTTGTGAGTACAGAAACCACAACTATTACTTCCAGCAACAATGCCTAACCACAACTGAAAGTACAACAGCAGAAACCACAACTACAGCTTCATCAACCCCACATCTACAGCAACAAATGATCCAACGACATCCAGGCAGCTGTAGCCTGAGACTCCACAACTCTTGCGCTCCAACAACTATGCCTAGCATCTTCGGAAACAACTGCACCCTGTAACAACATCAGTAACTACAGCTTCCACATCTACTGTGAAATTCCCACAACCGCGGTTGTGAGTACAGAACCACACCTATTACTTCAACAACACTGACCTATGACTTCAGAAAAGTACATACAGCAGAAACCACACGCGAATGTAGCTTCATCAACCACATCTACGGCAGCAAGGCGATTCAACAACATCAGCAGCTGTACAGTCCTACAGACCCACAACTCTTGCTTCAACAACTATGCCTACATCTTCCAGAAACAACTGCCTGTAACAACATCAGTAAATACAGCATCATCAACTACTGAAATTCCCACCACCACGGTTACACCGAGGACCGAAAACACACCCATTGCTTCAACAACTACTGCCTGACAGCTGAGAAAGTACAACAGCAGAGACCACAACTACAACAGCTTCATCAGCCACATCTACAACAACAAGAAAACGATCCAACAACATTAACAGCAGTAACTTCGAGAATCCACAACATTTTCTTCAACAACACCTGCCTACACCTTCCACAAGCTAACAAGAGTCTAACCCACGCACTACAGACTTCATCCAGCCACATCTACAGACCCCAAACCGATCCAACTAACATCAACATGCTGGTAACGATTCAGACATCCACACAACTCTTATTTCAACAACTTTGCCTACATCTTCGGAAACAACTGCTGTAACAGCATCAGTAACTGCTTCCCACATCTACTGAAATTCAACCGCAGTTGTGAGTACAGAACCACACCTATTACTTCAACAGCACTGCCTATGACTTCCAGAAAGTACAACAGCGAAACCACGAATACCAGCTTCATCAACCACATCTACAGCAACAAGCAGTCCAACAGCATCAGCAGCTGTAACTGCAGACCCTGGCGCTCTTGCTGAAAGCAGCTATGCCTGCAATGCTTCCAGAAACAGCTGCACCTGCTGAAACACTTGAAGCATCCCGGTAAATACAGCGTCTCAGCTACTGGGGAATTTCCCACAACCACGGTTGGCCGAATTTAGAGAACCACATCTATTACTTCAACAGCACTGCCTACAGCTTCAGAAAATGCAACGGTAAAATCACTACTACAGCTTCATCAACCCGTCTGCAGCAGCAAAGCGATCCCAGCAATATCAACGGCTGCCAACTACCAGAACCCACAACTCTTGCTTCAAATAACTATGCCTACAGCTTCAGAAAGTACAGCAGCAGAGAAAGCACAGCCATACAGCTTCCAGCAACCACATTTACAGCAACAAATGATCCAGCAACATCAGCAGCTGTAGCTTCAGAATCCACAGCTGCTACTTCAGCAGCTGGCCCCGCACTGCATCTTCCGGAAATACAGCTGCGCCTGTAACAGCATCGGTAACTACGGCTTCACATCTGCGAAATTCCCACAGCCACGGTTGTGGTACGAACCACACCTATTGCTTCAACAACACTGCCTATGACTTCAGAAAGTACAAGAGCGGAACCCACGACTACAGCTTCATTCAACCAAATCTACAGCAACAAACGATCCAACAACATCAACAGCTGCAACTTCTGAACCCACAACTCTTACTTCAACAACTATGCCTACATCTTCAGAAACAACTGCACCTGTAACAACATCAGTAACTACAGCACACTCAACTACTGAAAGTCCCACAAGCATTGTTGTGAGGACTGAAACCACAACTATTACTTCAACAACACTGCCTGTGACTTC
>NW_024874085.1:0-1855 GCF_018340385.1 Cyprinus carpio
CTTTCCCAGGACCACATAAGGGATGGGGCTCAAGCTCCTCCAACTTATGTAACACTTTCAATCCCTAGGATTGCCTTTAACAACACTCTGTCACCCGAGCATCTAAATGTTTGGAGACCCCACTCTTTTATCCTTAGGATCTTCTTGTTCCTCCTGATGTGTCTTATCAGGCTACCTCCAGAGCCTGGCTTGTTCGCTCTTTGCAAGCCTCTTTTAAGCTTGGTTACATGGCGTGAATGGCCAGCCTCCAACTTTGCCATCAGGAGAGGTTCAAAACACAAAGTCATAGGTAGCCCAGCTACTCTGCAGCTGCATTAAGCAGCCGGGTGAGTACCCCGTGAGTATTCCATTTGGTACTGTTATGCGCATAGACCAGAATACCTAATATGTTTACTCCACTGCCGCTTTCCCTCTCCCACAGCCCAGGAGTTTGCAGCACTGAAAGAAGAGTTCTGTTGAACCTCTCAGAATATGGATCTCCCTCGCGGTGATAGGGGAGTGGTCCGTGACTCCAGGATCCCCATCATCTTCAAAGAGCTCTTTGATTACAACTGACTCTCAAAGAGTCTCTTCCCTGGTCAGATGGATTCGGCTGTGAAACCATAATCAGGAAATGCTTGTCCACCAGGATCTTTGCCACCGTCTGCAACTTTCTGATTTCTAGATGGGAAGCCTGCATAGCAGAGTGAAAATGATCCATGAGCCCCATGCTACATTCTTGATACCATGGGGAAATCTAGCTCCCATGGACGAGAGAAAATAAATGCGCACCAGATCCATAGGTCCCATTACTTGAAAATGTGATGTATAGCGCTACCCTATGACAGGGAGTTTTTCGAGTAACACATTCTCCACAGTTCTTTATGTACTACTCAACATGTATGCAATGTAGTGAAAAGAACTCTCACTCCTCGCTTTCAAGTCTACCCGTTCACCAATACCATGTGTCCGAGATCATCATCGCAGGCCTTTAACTACCTACTTCTTTGGGCTGCCCTTGCAGGCTGAGGCCGAGTGAGTTCTTCCCGGTCGCTTTACTTAAGCGATGGAGTAGCCCATCTTTCATCATCCAGTTTCCCCATCTCTTTTTTAAACCGAGAAGCGCTCAACAGGATCCATTCTCTCTTCCGACCATTTGCCGTGTTTAACAACTTGTATGCAAGATCGGATGGCTGCATCATCCTCCTGAGCTTTGAAATCAACTCCTGTTTTTTGACATCTGCCCCAAAGGATTTCAATTCCAGGTGAGTTGGAAATGCGTAACTATCAGGCACACATTTTGGTGAAGCTGGCTACTGATCTACATACCTTGGTGGACTGGCACTTTCAGACCAGGGATGCAGATTAGTTTACAGATAGATCTCACACCAGACTGTAGGTATGGTCTCCCCTTCCTCTGAACTCTCATCAGGCATATTCCTTGAGAGCAGGGTAAGCGTCCACTGTCTTCTTTTCTGGTCGATTTGCTGGACATCAAAAGTCATATGTGGATTAAGCAGAGAGCCATCTGTGCCCCCACAGCGCTGAGCGTGGCGATTAGATAACCTGCTGTACGCATTAAGCGGGGTTGTGTCCGTTCGTGCAAACAAAATCTGACTCCATACAAAATAATCCATGGAACTTGTCCACAACTTACCGCCAAGGACAGAAACTCCAACTGTGGTGAGCAGGGGTAATTCTCTCAGATGTCTTCCAGCTTCCTGCTGGCGAAGGTGACTGGTCTCCAGACCCTCACTGTGTTCCTGATATAGGACGGCGCCCAGCCCTCTCAAACTGGCGTCCACATGCAGGACATAGGGCTTGTTGGGATCCGCAAAGGCCAACACAGGTGCATGCGTAAGGCAGCGGATACCCA